>NC_090394.1:78827764-78863373 GCF_036365525.1 Heterodontus francisci
ATACAATAAGATCTTATAGTTAAAAGGAATAAAATTAGACAGACCACCTGGCATTGACCTAGGCACCGGAAACGACAATGGTAAACCCAGCCCTGTCGACCCTGCAAAGTCCTTCATAATAACACCTGAGGGCTTGTGCCAAAGTTGGGAGAGCTGTCCCACAGACTAGTCAAGCAACAGTCTGACAGAGTCATACTCACGGAACCATACCTTACAATGTCCCAGTCACCACCATCACCATCCCTGGGTTTGTCCTGTCCCACCAGCACGACAGACCCACCAGAGGTGGCGACACAGTGGTATACAGTCGGGAGGGAGTTGCCCTGGGAGTCCTCAACATCGACTCCAGATCCCATGAAGTCTCATGGCATCAGGTCAAACATGGGCAAGGAAACCTCCTGTTGATTACCACCTACCACCACCAACCCCCCCCCCCCCCACCCCCTCAGCTGATGAATCAGTACTGCTCCATGTTGAACACCAATTGGAGGAAGCACTGAGGGCAGCAAGGGCACAAAATGTACTCTGGGTGGGGGACTTCAATGTCCATCACCAAGAATGGCTCAGTAGCACCACTACTGACCGAGCTGGCTGAGTGCTAAAGGACATATCTGCTAGACTGGGTCTGCGGCAGGTGGTAAGGGAACCAACAAGAGGGAAAAAACATACTTGACCTTGTCCTCACCATCCTATCTGTTGCAGATGCATCTGTCCATGACAGTATTGGCAGGAGTGACCACTACACAGTCCTTGTGGAGACAAAGCCCCGTCTTCACATTTAGGATACCCTCCATCGTGTTGTGTGGCACTACCATTGTGATAAATGGGATAGATTTCGAACAGATCTTGCAACTCAAAACTGGGCATCCATGAGGCGCTGTGGACCATCAGCAGCAGCAGAATTGTATTCAACCACAATCTGTAATCTCATTGCCCAGCATGTCCCCCACTCTACCATTACCATCAAGCTGGGAGACCAACCCTGGTTCAATAAGGAGTGCAGGAGGGAATGCCAGGAGCAGCAGCCTGGTGAAGCTACAACACAGGACTATCTGCGTGCCAAACTGCGTAAGCAGCATGCGATAGATAGAGCTAAACGATCCCACAACCAACGGATCAGATCTAAACTCTGCAGTTCTGCCACATCCAACATCAATAAACCAAATTTTCTGGTTATTATCTTATTGCTGTTTGTGGGAGCTTGCTGTGCACAAATTAATACCATATTTCCCACAACACAACAGTGACTACACTTCAAAGTCTTCACTGGCTGTAAAGTACTTTCAGACATCCTGAGATTTTGACAGGTGCTATAGAAATGCAAGTTCCTTTATGTAGCTAAATGGGAGAGGGGGAAACGGAGAAAGTGGGTGAACTGGTGGGGGGGGTGGGGGGCAGTGATTTCTATTACTGGAATGTGTCCTGTTAATCACAGTCTGAGATGTCGAGGCAGATTTGATGACACCATAAATAGCAATTGTAACCATCAGTGACTGAGCATGTCCTGGAGCACTGAACACAAAAGGTAAAACTAGAGAGAACTTATCAACTTTCTGGCTGTGGATCAAATTCTTGCCAACAGGAAGAATGATATGCAACAGCAGGACAAACATCACAAAAAACAAGTGTCATGTACAAAACAGAACTTGCACAACAGATAACAGTAGTGTCACACTCACCAAACAACTAAGCAGGCATTCCAACTAAGGACAGCAGCTTGCAGAATGAGAATAGCACACAGCTCACAAAGGATCTTAACTCGCACTGCCATGACCCTGTGTTCACTCTTCCTACAATGAAGAAACATACATTTCTCTCCCATCCTTCCCCAACAGATGCCTTTAGGACACAGGACAGGGGTGTACAGAAGTTAAGTTCTCTGTCTACCTGGCCTGCTCACCTGTATGAGTGAAGCTGAAGAAGGACCAGTGCTGTTAGCTCACCTGGAGTGCCTCCGTCCTTGAAGTACTGCTCCCGAGGCCCAGGTACCTGGAACAGTGGGAAAAGGAACTTAGTGTGCCAGTCCCTATCTCCGTTTGGATTGAGAGCCCCTAGTTCCCCAAGGGGTGCGTTCAAAGGACTGTATTTAAATCTCAGGTGGTAGTTTACCTAAAAAGACAAAAATCAACAATTACCAATTACATGATAATTCTGGTTAACCTTCCTCTCTCAAAAGACATCACCAAAACAGATCAACAGGCCAACCTCCACAAACAAGGTTCCGATTAATTTGCATTTAGCTGATGTTCATTTAACACCAAGCAATGCTTGGAACAGGCCATCCCAAATCTCCAGGCCCAGAACAAACCAGCCAACAAGAAAGATGAGCACCAGAAGGACATTGCCCGGACTCCTGCAGCCCGAGCTGCACAGTTTGAACGCCCTGATTTAAAGAAACACACACATCGTGGCTCCAGCACAGAAACAATGTGGATCATGGATTCGTGGAGCTCATTTAGGTTTACTAGCTTGATGACACTGTTGCATCTGACTATATTAATTACACCTCAATATAATAGATAACCCCTCTCCATGGATCACCACCTTGATGTCCTGGAGAGGCTTCTGCGTCCTGATGATCCCTTGAGCAATGCTGTCAGGAGCTTCTTGCTCCTGGTAGGGCCCCCATGGCCGCAAGGTCGGGCTGGGGGGAGGTGTCAGACAATATGCAGTCCAAAAACGTCCTCAACGACAAAACAGGTGAAGGAAGACAGTGTGTCTCACCAGCCATGAAGGCAGAACAAGGCTGCAGCCCCAAGGACGTCCTGGTCATAGTGGCTTGACATGTCACTGAAATCTGACCACCAAACCGCCAAGATCATGTGGATAGTGATGGCGTCCCAAGGTCCCCACGTTAAACACAGTCACGCACAGGCTTCTACCAAGGTCCATCTGCCAAGTCCTGCGGCGATGGAGAATTGGCAACGGGGACAGGGGTGTGAACCTGGGAATCTCTAGTCAAGAATCTGCACACAGGCAACGGATGCATGAAGGTCATTGGACACCAGTGCTGGGACAGAAGGCTCCATGGGCAGCAGCATCTGTGACTCAGCAGTCCTCTTTAGGAAAACCTCTACTCACTCCAATAGGGAATGGTCTAGAAAAGGTGCCCTAAAAATAGGTTGTTCCACTTTCTCCTGGCTGGGGAGCCACATCCAGCAGGATCACCAATTTTGTGGTCAAAGAAAGAAAACTCTAAATTTTGCAACTTGGAATGTTAGAACACTCATGGACAATCTCAAGAGCAACCGTTCAGAAAAAGAACTGCAATCGTATCATGTGAGCAATCAAAACTCCAAAATGACATCGCTGCCCTCAGTGAGATCTGTCTTCCTGGGGAGGGGCAGCTGAATGAACAAGCAGGGGGATACACCTTCTACTGGAAATGAAAGGCTGACAGTCACCCTCGTATCCAAGGAGTTGGCTTTGCCATCCGGAAAGGATTTTGGATGCACTGCTGCAAAGACTGGTGGTAGGCCAGAAGATTGGAAAAATTTTAGAAACCAGCAGAGAATGACTAACAAAAAAATAAAGAGGGAGAAATTAGAGTACACGTGTAACTAGCAAGAAATATAAAAACAGACAGTAAAAGCTTCTACAAACATACAAAGAGAGTAGCTAAAGGATGCGTTTGTCCCTTAGATAAAGAGACTGGAGAATTAATAATGGGAAACAAGGGAATGGCAGATACTTTGAACAAGTATTTTGATTCTGTCTTCACAATGGAAGACACAAAAGCATCCCAAGAATAGCAGAAAATGAAGAGGCAAAAGGGAGGGAGGAACTTAAACAATCACTATCACTAGAGAAAAAGTACTAGGAAAACTAATGGACTAAAGGCTGCCAAGTCCCCTGGACCTGATGGTCTACATCCTAGGGTCTTAAAAGAAGTGGCTGCAGATATAGTGGATGCATTGGTTATAATCTTCCAAAATTCCCTGGAAAGGTCCCAGCGGATTGGAAAACCGCAAATGCAACACCTCTATTCAAGAAAGGAGGGAGACAGACAGAAAGCAGGAAAATATAGGCCAGTTAGCCTAACATCTGTCAGTGGGAAAATGCTAGAATCCATTATTAAGGAAGTAGTTGCAGGACATTTAGAAAATCATAATGCAATCAGGCAGAGTCAACATGCTTTTATGAAAGGGAAATCATGTTTGACAGATTTATTAGAGTTCTTTTAGGATGTAACAAACAGGGTGTTTTTTTAGTTTTAGTTTTAGAGATACAGCACTGAAACAGGCCCTTCGGCCCACCGAGTCTGTGCCGACCATTGACCACCCATTTATACGAATCCTACACTAATCCCATATTCCTACCAAACATCCCCAACTGTCCCTATATATTTCCCTACCACCTACCTATACTAGGGGGAATTTATAATGGCCAATTAACCTATCAACCTGCAAGTCTTTGGCATGTGGGAGGAAACCGGAGCACCTGGCGAAAACCCACGAAGACACAGGGAGAACTTGCAAACTCCGCACAGGCAGTACCCAGAATCGAACCCGGGTCCCTGGAGCTGTGAGGCTGCGGTGCTAACCACTGCGCCGCCCTGGATAAAGGGGAACCAGAAGATGTAGTGTATTGGGATTTCCAAAAGGCATTCGATAAGGTGCATATAAAAGGTTAATACACAAGATGAGTGCTCATGGTGTTGGGGGTAATATCTTAGCATGGATAGAGGATTGGCTAACTAACAGGAAACAGACAGTCGGGATAAATGGGGCATTTTCAGGTTGGCAAACTCTATCTAGTGGAGTGCCACAGGGATCAGCATTGGGGCCTCAACTATTTCATATAATCACAGAAAGTTGAAGGCACAGAAAGAGGCCACTTGGCCCATCATGTCTGTGCCATCTGAAAAACGATCCACCTATTTACCATCTATATTAATGGCTTGGATGAAGGGACAGAGTGTATTGTAGCCAAATTTGTGGACAATACAAAGTTAGGAAAGCAAGTTGTGAGGGGAACACAGTAAAGGCCAGCTACCCGACCCGAACCTGATGGGACCCGACGACACGTGTCGGGTTCGGGTCGGGTCGGGCCCATCTTCCGGGTCTGGCTGTCGGGCTCGAGCCGAAATCGGAGGGACTCGGGCCAGGTCCGCTATGGATCGATCGGTTTTGGGTTGGGTTATTTTTCCCGACCTGAGCAGGCCTTTAGGGCACAGTATCTGCAAAGGGATATAGAGAGGTTAAGTGAGTGGATGGAGTATAATGTAGGAAAATGTGAGATTGTCCACTTTGGCAGGAAGAATAGAAAAGCAGAATATTACTGACTTGGAGAGTGACTGCAGAATGCTGCAGGAGGAGGAGGATCTGGGTATCCCTGTACACAAATCACAAAGGTAGCATGCAGGTACAGCAATTAGGTAATTAAAATTAAATAAAAAATGTAATTAGGAAGGCAAATGGAATATTGGCATTTATTGCAAGGGGATGGAATATAAAAGTACAGAAGTTTTGCTACAACTGTACAGGACATTGGTGAAACCACACCGAGTACTGCATACAATTTTGGTCTCCTTCGTTAAGGAGGGATATACTTGCATTGGAAGCTGTTTAGAGAAGGTTCATTCGGCTGATTCCTGGGATGAAGGGATTGTCTTATGAGGAAAGGTTGAGCAGGTTGGGCCTCTACTCATTGGAGTTTGGAAGAATGAAGGTGATCTTATTGAAACCTTTAAGATTCTGAGGGGGTTTGACAGAGTAGATGCTGAATGTTTCCCCTTTTTGGGGAATCGAGAACTAGGGGACACAGTTTCAAATTAAGGGGTCTCCTTTTTAAAGCAGAGATGGAGAGGAATTTCTTCTCTCAGAGAGTCGTTAATCTTTGGAATTCTCTTCCCTAGAGAGCACTGGAGGCTGGGTCATTGAATATATTCAAGGTGGAGTTAGACAGATTCTTGATCTACAGGGGAGCTAAGAATAATGGGGGGCCGGCAGGAAAGCGGAGTTAAAGCCCCAATCAGATTAGCCATGATCTTATTGAATGGGGGAGCAGGCTCGAGGGGCTGAATGGCCTACTCATGCTTCTATTTCTGATGATCTTAAATCCCCAGCTGCACAAATGAAAGACTCATGACACTTTACTTACACAGACTAGCCATAACCAATATGCTACTGTCAAAGGAACATAAGAGCAAGAGCAGGCTATTCAGCCCATCGAGCCTGCTCCACCATTCAATTAGATTGTGGCTGATCATCTACCTCAAGGCCACTTTCCTGCGCTATCCCCATATCTCTTGATGTCATTAGTATCCAGCTATCTATCGATTTCTGTCTTGAACATGCTCAATGATTGAGCTTCCACAGCCCTCTGGGGTAGAGAATTCAAAAGATTCACAACCCTCTGAGTGAAGCGATTCCTCATCATCTCAGCTTAAATGGTCAACCCCTTATTCTGAGACTATGTCCCCTGGTTCTAGACTCATCAGCCTGGGGAAACATCCTATCTACCTCCACCCTGTCACACCCTGTAAGAATTTTGTAAATTTCAATGAGATCACCTCTCATTCTTCAAAACTCTAGAGAATACAGGCCCAGTTTCTTCAATCTCTCCTCAACACAACCCTGCCATCCCAGGGTTTAGTCTGATGAACCTCCGTTGCACTCCCTTTATGGCAAGAAGTGACTCATGAACAAGGACACCCAGGTCCCTTTGGACATCAACACTTCTGCAGTGTCGCTGTCCACCCTGCACCAGATTTGCAAGCCACTCTCGATCTCTTCAATTCTGCATACAAAGAAACGCAGCCTGTCCTCGAACGTTTCCAAAACAAAACTCATATCAACCCACATCTGGTCAGCCAAATATTCTACCTCCCATATATGTTGAAGAGGAGACTCTGGAATATGTTGAGCACTTTTCATACCTCGGCTGTCACCTCTCTCAAAAGGCCACCATTGATTCAACACGGGATCAGCTGTGCCAGTTCAGCCTTCTACAAGTTACGGCAGCGAGTGTTTGACAACAAAGACCTCTGCAAATCAACAATAGTCTTAGCGTACAAAGCAGTTGTCGTCTCCTGTATTGTACATTCCTGTACTGCAGCGAGACCTGGTCTGTGTATCAGGGACAAATAAGAGCACTAGAAGAGCAATTCCATTAGCAATGCCTCTGCCGCATCCTCCAGATTCCATGGAAGGACTGTTGAAGAAACACTAGTGTCCTTCTTGAAGCCAGATCCACAAGCATTCAGGCAAAAGCCCCGCAAAATCAGCTCTGAGGGACTGACCAGTATCCACATGGCTGAAAATTGTCTCCCCCACCAGATCCTGTTCTCACAACACTCAAATGGCCAGTGTTCCAGGGGAGGACAAAGAAAATGCTTCAAAGACACTCTGAAGCTTCCCGTGAAGCATGGCTGCATTGATCTTATGGAGGAGTTTGCTACCAACCATTCAGAATGGCGACAATTTGTCCACAAAGCTGCATCACGCTCCGAGTCCCAATACGTTAAAGATTATGCAGAGCGATGACTTTTAGGGATCATTTCTATAGTTTTTTCCTACCTGGCAGGGGAGAAGTCTTGATCACGAAGGAAGAGAAGATGTTCGGCAGATTGAGGGCAGCAACGACAACAACTTTTGAACTATGGCTGCTGCTAGTGCCCAAGCTCTGGGTCATGGGTGCGCAACACTGTCAGGGTGACAGTGAAGACCTCAGGCCCTTTGGCCCAAGGAGCTCCATGGACTGTACCTTCTTCATAAAGCGGGTCCTGCTGGAATGCTGTGAGTTTGAAGCTGTAGACATCTTCTGCTTGTAGGATTGCCCCAGCGCTGAATACTTCAATGTGATATTTAAAAGGCTGCGTTTGCTGACAATGCTACCACTATGTGGCGCTGCAGTGGCACATGCGCAAATGCAGCATGTGCCACTAAAACGTCACAGTCTGCGACTTCAGGCAGCTACCAGGACTAAAGATGGTGCTGCTCAAATAATCACATGAAGGGAACCTAACCTAAAAACATGGGGGGGGGGCGGGAAAAAAGAGAACAGAGCGGCCGCAGAGAACAGCGGGGCGGGAGCGGAGCGGCCGGCGAGAGCAGCGAGGGGGGGAGCGGAGCGGCCGGAGAGAGCAGCGAGGGGGGGAGCGGAGCGGCCGGAGAGAGCAGCGAGGGGGGGAGCGGAGCGGCCGGAGAGAGCAGCGAGGGGGGGAGCGGAGCGGCCGGAGAGAGCAGCGAGGGGGGGAGCGGAGCGGCCGGAGAGAGCAGCGAGGGGGGGAGCGGAGCGGCCGGAGAGAGCAGCGAGGGGGGGAGCGGAGCGGCCGGAGAGAGCAGCGAGGGGGGGACGTGGAGCCGCCGGAGAGAGCAGCGAGGGGGGGAGCGGAGCGGCCGGAGAGAGCAGCGAGGGGTGGGGGGGAAGGGAGCGGAGCAGGCCGAGGAGAGCAGCAAGGGAGGAGGGAGCGGAGCGGCCGGAGAGAGCAGCGAGGGGGGGACGTGGAGCCGCCGGAGAGAGCAGCGAGGGGTGGGGGGGAAGGGAGCGGAGCAGGCCGAGGAGAGCAGCGAGGGGGGGAACGGAGCGGCCGGAGAGAGCAGCGAGGGGGGGAGCGGAGCGGCCGGAGAGAGCAGCGAGGGGGGGAGCGGAGCCGCCGGAGAGAGCAGCGAGGGGGGGAGCGGAGCGGCCGGAGAGAGCAGCGAGGGGGGGAGCGGAGCGGCCGGAGAGAGCAGCGAGGGGGGGACGTGGAGCCGCCGGAGAGAGCAGCGAGGGGTGGGGGGGAAGGGAGCGGAGCGGCCGGAGAGAGCAGCGAGGGGGGAAGGGAGCGGAGCAGGACACATGGGTGAATACCCATTGGCGTTGCATTGCTGAACGTGTAAAACACATGCGCAGAGGCCGACCAGATGCGTTGCCCGAAGATGCACACGTCACGCGATGATGTCATCGGCGCATGCGCTAACCGGTCCTGGCAAGTGGGAACGCAGCGCACGTGCAGAGAGCAGGGGCAGGCGCACCTTGGCGCAGCCTGATGACGTCAGTGGCCGGCTACGTTGTCAGGAATCACTTTGTATTTAAAAATGCCACCAGATGCATCAAACTCCAGAACGTCTTCAAGGAGAAAGGAAGCCAGGCACCATTGTCAATCCTCACTGTGGAGCCTTTGTTTACTCTGCCAATGCAACGAAACCAGGTAGTGACCATTCACATGTGCAACCCCCATATCCCTGTGGTGGATCTGCTCACCTTCCTCGACAGGTATGTTGAGGTGGCTGGAAACAGCATAGAGGTCAGGGACCCTTTGGGCATCTGGACAAGCAAAAGGCAGGTCAGGGTAACCTTGAAGGTGAATGCCAATGGAGCCAGCCTCCATCCACCTTCCAGTCTCCCATTGGTGGAAATCGAGGTTACATAGTGTACACGGGGCAGCCCAAAGTCTGTCGCACCTGCGGCAAAACTGGTGACTTGGCTGTCGACTGCAGTGCAACCTTTTGCCGGAAATGCAAGCAGGATGGGCATTTGACAAAAGACTGCAAAGAAAGCAAGTGCTGTAACCTGTGTGGGAAGGGTGGTCATCTCGACAAGTCCTGCCCAAAACGCTCTACCACCAATGCGGCCATAAAAGCAGGAGCAACAACCAGGGCTGCTGCAAAGGAGATTCACCCCCTGCCTTCCACCAAGACCTCTGGTGCACAATATAATGGGAAAGAGGACAATGGCATCCAAACAAAATATTAAAGATACTTCAGAAATTGGCCAAACCCCTCTGCCTCCTCCAGAGAAAGCAGATTTAATGGAAGAAGAGGCAGCACCAGAATGAGGAGAGTGGCAAATTGTCACAAGGAAGGAGACAGAAAAGAAAGGGAAAGCCACCCTGCGAAGTAGCGGCAAGAACTCAAGAAATAGGAGCAGAAGTAGACCATGTGACCCAGCGAGCCTGCTCCGCCATTCAATACGATCATGGCTGATCTTGGGATTCAATTCCACTTTCCTGCCACTCCCCATGTCCCTTGATTCCCTGTGAGACCAAAAATCTATCTATCCCAGCCTTAAATGTATTCAATGATGGAGCATCCACAACCCTCTGGGGGAGAGAATTCCAAAGATTCACAACCCTTTGAGTGAAGTAATTTCTCATCTCAGTCCTGAATGATTGGCCCCTTATCCTGAGACTGTGTTCCCGTGTTCTAGATTCCACAACAATCTCTCAGCTTCTACCCTATCAAGCCCTTTCAGAATCTTGTATGTCTCAATTAGATCACCTCTCATCATAGGACAACCCCCTCATCCCAGGAACCAATCTAGTAAATCTTCGCTGCATGGCCTCCAGTGCAAGTATATCCTTTCTTTAATGTAGAGACCAAAACTGCACACAGTATTCCAGGTGCGGTCTCACCAAAGCCCTGTACAATTTTAGCAAGACTTCTTTATTCTTGTACTCCAATCCCTTTGCAATAAAGACCAACATGCCACTTGCCTTCCCAATAGCCTGCTGCACCTGCATGTTAACTTTGTGCGTTCCTTGCACAAGTAGTCCCAAGTCTCTCTGAACATCAACACTTACCAGTTTCACACCTTTTAAAAAATATTCTGCTTCTCTATTTTTATGATCAAAGTGAACAACTTCACAGTGCCCTACATTATACTCCATTTGCCATCTTGTTGCTCACTCACTTAACCTGTCTATATCTCTTTGCAGCCTCTATACATCCTCCCTTACCTTTCCACTTAGCTTTGTATCATCAGAAAACCTAGATACATTACCCTCTGTCTCTTCATCCAAGTCATTAATATAGAGAGTAAATAGCTGAGGCCCCAGCACTGACCCTTGTGGCACCCTACTATTCACTGCCTGCCAACATGAAAATGCCCCATTTATGCTCACTCTCTGCTTCCTGTCTCTTAACCAATCCTCTATCCACGCTAATATATTACCCCAACACCATGAGCCCTTATCTTGCCTATTAATCTTTCATGTGGCACCTTATCGAATGCCTTTTGAAAATCCAGGTATATTCCATCTACAGGTTCCCCTTTATCTACCCTATTAGTTACATCCTCGTAAAGCTCTAATAAATATTTCAAACAGAATCTCCCTTTAGAAAAACCATGCTGACTTGTTCTAATCCTATTATGCTTTTCCAAGTGCAATGTTAAGACCTCCTTAATAATAGTTTCCAGCATATTCCTAACGATTCTGTCTACTAATACTCATTATAAGCCCACTGACACCCACAGTTACCTCGACTACACTTCTTCAGACCCTGCCTCCTGTAAGGACTCCATTCCATTCTCCCAGTTTCTCCAACTCCAATGCATCTGCTCTGATGATGCAACCTTCCACGACAACGCTTCTGATATGTCTTCCTTTTTGCTCAATCAAGGATTCTCCCCCACTGAGGTTGACAGGGCCCTTAACAGTGTCCAGCCCATTTTCCGCACCTCTACCTTAACCCCTTCCCCTCCCTCCCAGAACCATATCAGGTTTCCCCTTGTCCTCACTTTCCACCCCAACAGCCTCCATAACCAAAGGATCATCCTTCGCCATTTCCGCCACCTCCAGTGTGATGACTTTACCAAACGCATCTTTGTCCTCCCCTCCCGTCAGCATTCCAAAGAGATCATTCCCTCTGCGACACCCTGGTCCACTCCTCCAACACCTCGTCCCCTTCCCATGGCACCTTCCCGTGTATTCGCAGGAGGTGTAATATCTGCACTTTTACCTCCTCTGTCCTCACTATCCAAGGCCTCAAACACTTCTTTCAGGTGAAGCAGCGACTTACTTGTACTTCTTTCAATGTAGTATACTGTATTCGCTGCTCACAATGAGGTCTCCTCTACACTGGGGAGACCAAATGCAGACTGGGTGACCGCTTTCCGGAACACCTCCGCTCAGTCCGAAAGCATGACCACGAGCTTCCGGTTGCTTGCCATTTCAACACGCTCCCCTGCTCTCATACCCACATTATTGTCCTGGGCTTGCTGCAGTGTTCCAGTGAACATCAACACAAGCTCAAGGAACAGCATCTCATTTACCAATTAGGCACGCTACAGCCTGCCGGACTGAACATTGAGTTCAATAATTTCAGATCATGACAGGCCCCCCTTTTAATTTTCAGTTTTTTTTCTTTTTTCTTTTTATTTTATTTTAGTTTGTTTCATCATTCATTTTTCTTACCATGCGCCTGCCCACTTTTTTTTTATATGACTGTGCTTTGGACCAGGGCTGTTCATTTTTCTGTCCATTAATACCCTATCTGCACTAATGCTTTGTCTTTCAGCACACCATTAACATACCGTTTGCCTTTGTTCCATGACCTTCTGGTCAGTTACTCTCTGTGATCCTGTCCTATCAACACCTTTGCTTTAGTTATCTCTTGCCCCACCCCCGCTTTATTTGCTTAATACCTATTACGTTTCTAACCTTTGCCAGTTCTGATGGTCACTGACCTGAAATGTTAACTTTGCTTCTCTCTCCACAGATGCTGCCAGACCTGCTGAGTATTTCCAGCGTTTCTTGTTTTTATTCCCAACGACTGATGACAGGCCTTTCTTGAAAAGCGGCATAACATTTGCCACTTCCAATTTGACGGGACCATTCCTGAATCTAAGGAATTCTGAAAAATCATAGCCTGCACATCCACTATCTCTGCAGCTATTTCTTTTAGAACCCATGGATGTAGGCAACATGGTCCCAGGGACTTGTCAGATTTTAGTCCCTCAAGTTTCTCCAATACTTTTTCTCGACTGATATCAATTTCCTTAATTTCCTCACTCTTTCTATCCCCTAGGTTACTGCCTATTTCTGGTATGGAACTTGTGCCTTCTACTGTGAAGACAGACACAAAATATTTGTTCAATGCCTCTGCCATTTCCTCATTCCCCATGATGATTTCTCCTGTCTCTGCCTCTAAGGGACCAACGTCTGCTTTAGCTACTCTCTTCCTTTTTATGTACTTATAAAAGTTCTTACAATCTGTTTTTCTATTGCTGGCTAGGTTGCTCTCATTCTATTTATTCCCTTATCAACTTTTAGGTGGCCCTTTGCTGGTTTTGAAAACACTTCCAATCCTCAGACTTGTGACTATTTTTTGCAACATTGTAAGTCTCTTCTTTTAGTCTAATACTCTCCTTAACTTCCTGAGTCAGCCACAGATGGGTCTTTCTTGAAGAGTTTTTGTTTTTGAACAGAATGTACTTTTGTTAAACCCTTTGAATTGTTTCTTTAAATGTTTCCCACTGTTCATTTACCACCATACCTTCCAGTCTATTTACCCAATTAACCATAGCCAGTTCTCTTCTCATACCTTTGTAATTGGCATTGTTTAAGTTTAAGATTCTTGTTTGTGATTCAAATGTGCCACTTTCAAACTTAACATGAAATTCAGTGGTATTATGATCACTATTTCCCAGTGGATCTTTTACTATGACATTGCTCATTAACCCTGCTTCATTACACAATACGAGATCTAAGATAGCTTTATCCCTAGTTGGTTCTATGACGTATTGCTCCAAGAAACTGTCACAATGCATTCTACAAATTCATCTTCTAGATCACAATTTGATTTTCCCAGTTTATATGCAGATTAAAGTCCCCCACAATTAATACATTACCAGTTTTACATGCTCCAATAATTTCCCATTTAATGTTCTGTCCTATAATATAACTACTGTTAGGGAGCCTGTAAATTACTCCCACCAGTGTTTTCTGACTTCTGATATTCCTAATTTCCACTGAAACTGATTCTACTTCATGATTTTCTGAGGCCAGATCCCTTCTTATTAATGACCTTCTGCCATCCTTTACTATCAGGGCTACCCCTCCTCCTTTGCCATCCTGTTTGTCTGTTCAAAATATTGCGTATCCTGGAATATTTATTTCCTAACCTTGATCTCCTTGTAACCATGTCTCAGGAATAGCAATTATATCTAGATCATTTACCTCTATTCGTGCCACTAGTTCATCTATCTTATTACAGATGTATTGTGCTTTCAGATAAAGTAACTTTAATTTCATTTTTTTGCCTCCATTCCCTGCAATGACCTTATTTGCCAACATACAATTTCTGTTAAACTCTCTGTCCCTTCCTGTCCCATTCTGTTGGGAATTACCCACATCACTATCCTGCTCTGATGCCCTGACCTCTCTCTGGATTTCTAAATTTCCCTTTACCCAAACCCTCCCCTGTTAGTTTAAAGCCCTGTCCACAGCCCTAGTTATGCGATTGGCCAGGACACTGGATTCAGCCTGGTTCAAGTCAAGCCCATTCCAAAGGAATAGTTCCCTCTTCCCTGAGTATTGATGCCAGTGCCCCAAGAATCGAACCCCCTTCTTCCCACACCACTCTTTGAGCCACGCATTTAGTTCTTTAATCTGCTTGACCCTGTGCCAATTTGCGTGTGGCTCAGGTAACAATCCGGAGATGATTACTTTTGATGTTCTGTGTTTTAGTTTGGACCCGAACTCCTCAAATTCTCTAAGCAGATTATTTCTGGTTCTATCTGTGACATTGGTTCCCACATGGACCACGACAACTGGATCCTCCCCCTCCCACTCCAGGTTCCACTCCAGCCGCGAGGAGATGTCCTTAACTCTGACAGAAGCAGCTGATGCCTCTGACAGACACCACTGGCTGCTCCACCTTGGATTAGGAAGGGCAGGAGGGTTGCCACCAACATAAGCAGCAAAACACCAAGGAGGTAGAGGAGACAAATGGCTCCGAGCTGAGAAATGCTGAAAGGGCCCAGGGAACACCTGCTTTGGGACGCCAGAAGCAGCAATGCAACAAAACCGGGAACCGCATTCGCCTCGACGAGGAGAAAAACAAAACAGAAACTCCACGTCAGCACAAGGAAACATCTCCCGAGTTCACGACCCCCCTGTCGTCCCCAAACGATACAACGCTCATGTTGCAGAAAAATACTCTTTTCTCAGCCCAATGACTGTGGAACAGTTTAAACACGCCACAGGTATGCAGGAGCACAACCAGGAGCTGAAACTTACATAGACCTTTGGATGTATAATCAAAAATCTTCAAAATGGGTTTAAAAATTGCCTCTATAGACTTGCATAGCGTTAAGTCCAGTACGCAATGTGTTTTGACCTTAGGTTACCGAGCCAATGTCAAGACTAACCTGCTGTTTCTGCAGGAGTGTGGAATCCCGCACCTCAGCACTTAGAGGCAATGGTCGCGATGGTGGTCCCACGGGCCATCGATCTGGTCAGGGGGAAGTGATTCCCGTTCCTCCTGCCTGGTGCGGGGAGGCGACTTCACCACCTCCGAAGCTAAGGTGGTGGTGGGTGGTTGCTTCCTCGTAGCAGACGTAACGTACAACAATGCTCTGCTCCGATTAATCAATGTGTACGCCCTGGTCCAATACAGCGAGCGGATGACCGTCCTCCAGCAGCTCCCACTGCTGCTGGCGACATTCAGCCCAGTCATTCCAGGCGGTGACTTCAACTGCATCATCAATGCAGCTGGAAAATCTGGCAGTGACGACAGCAAACTGGACACTACGTTCAGATTCCTAAGGAAACAGTAAAAGATGCCAAGCTTCATGTCTTCAGCGAACCTGCAGAAGGAACGCAGCATAGATATACCTGGTCAAGACTGGAGAGGTCTGCCTGTTCCAGGATTGATTTCTTGTTTGTGTCCCATGCTTTCATGGTCAGATCCACCAACGTCAAGCCAGTATTTTCTCTGACCAATGCCTTCTACTGGCCGATTGTTCTTATAGGATGGCCAGTGGGTTGGCAGGGGGACATGGAAGCTGAATGTCACACTGCTGACCCCAGAGAACATTGAGGAACTCAAAGGTTGGAGAACTGTGAAACCCCTCTTTGAGTCTCCGGTGCACTGGTGGGAAACGATCAAGGCGAATATCAAGAGGTTCTTTATCCTCAACGGTGTTCAGAAGGTAAGAGAGAGACAGAGGGAAATGTCCTGACTCCAGAAAAGAATGCAGAACCTGCTCCGGCTGCAGTCAATGGGGTTCGAGGTCAAGGATGATCTCCAAGAGGTGAACAGCCAGCAGGCCTCGCTCTTTGCCTCGGAGGCCTCCAAGATCATCTTCCGGTCCAGAGTCCGCTCCATTGACCAGGATGAGACTTTCTCATGTTTCTTCTTCCAAAAGGTACACAGAGAGAGCTCTGTGATCAGCAGCCTGAAGGAAGAGGATGGCTCGGTAACGTCATCGCAGTCTGACATACTAATGATCAGCAAATCCTTTTATGCCGGGCTGTACGACGTGAAGCCCACGGACAGCACGGCCTCCCAGTCCTTCCTGTCATCTATCATGGAGGTCTTAGATGACAGTACGCGGGAGAGTCTGGACAAACTGCTAATTCTGGATGAGCTGACAAAGGCAGTCAGGGTCCTTAGAGACGAGTAACACTCCCGGAAGCGACAGCTTATTGGTTGAGATGTATTCGGCTCTGTGGGACTGGATCGGCCCAGACCTGCTGGATATGTACGAGAGTATGCTTCTGGCCGGCAGCATGTCAGAATCCATGAGGAAAGGCATCATCACCCTCATCTAGAAGCGGAAGGGGGAAAGGGCGGAAATCAGAAATTGGCGGCCCATCTCACTGCTTAATGTAGACTACAAGATTCTGTCCAAAGTCATCGCCAGTTGGGTCAAGTCTGCTCTGGAGTTGGTGATTCACCCTGACCAGACCAGCAGGAAGATCTCTGATAGTCTCGCACTACTCAGGGATACGATCGCCTATGTAAGGGACAGGAGGGTGGACACCTGCCTCATCAGCTTGGACCAGGAGAAAGCTTTTGACAGGATATCACACACCTACATGATGGATGTGCTCTCCAAAATGGGTTTTGGGGAGGGAATCCACAATTGAATCAAACCGCTGCACACAAACATCAGTAGTGCTGTCTCAATCAATGGGTGGGAATCAGAAAGTTTCCCGATCCAATCTGGAGTTAGACAGGGCTGTCCTCTCTCCCGTCTTGTTTGTTTGCTGTAGCGAACTTTTTGATGAGTCCATTAGGAAGGATGTGAGCATAAGCGGAGTGACAATCCCAGGCTGCGGAGGCACTCAGGTCAAAGTCTCCCTGTACATGGACGATGTTGCAGTCTTCTGCTCAGATCCGCTGTCAGTTTGCAGACTGATGAGCATCTGCGAACAGTTCGAACTGGCCTCAGGAGCCGAAGTAAATCATGGCAAGAGCGAGGCCATGTTCTTTGGGAACTGGGCTAACTGATCCTTTGTTCCCTTCACCGTCAGGTCAGATTACCTGAAGGTGCTGGGGATATGGTTCGGAAGGGCCAGGACGTGTGCCAAAATCTGGAAAGATCTTATAGCCGTGGTATCATAAACTGAGCATGTGGGAGCAGAGATCTCTCCCCATTTTGGGTAAGAACCTGGTCATCAGGTGTGAGGCGATCACGTTGTTAACATACGTGACGCAGGTCTGGCCCATATCCACTCCTGCGCTGTTGTGGTCAGCCGAGCCATTTTCTGCTTTATCTGGAGATCCAAAATGGACCGGGTCCGGAGGGACACTATGTTCAAACCTCTGGATAAAGGCGAAAAAAACATACCCAATGTTGCCCTCATCCTGATGACCACCTTCGTGTGCAGCTGCATCAAGCTGTGCATAGAACCCCAGTACGCAAACTCCAAGTGTCACTATGTGCCCGGTGTTGTGAAGGATGGGTCTGGTCACATTGCCGCAGAACGCTCCATCCAGTTGGACCGTGCCATACCACCTATCCATCGTGGAACAGTTTGTGCAGAAAAACACCTTTGACCACCAATCCATCAGGCAGTGGTCTGCACGAAATGTCCTTAAGGCCCTAAGGGAAAAGGAGATGGTGGATCCTGTCAGATGGTTCCCTGAGCAGACTGCCTCATCACCAGAACTTTCAAACATGCACCAAGACCTAGCTTGGTTGGTGGTGAGAAGGACCCTCCCAGTCACATCCTTCTTGCACACCTGGAGTCTCACTGCCTCCGCACGGTGCCCTCGAGGTGGCTGTGGTGGGGAAGAGACTGTCCTCCTCTGGAATGTGCCTTTGCAAAGCAGGTGTGGAAAGAGATGCAGTGGTTTTTGTCGAGGTTCATCCCAAGCAGCTCCGTAACGCAGGAGTCTGTGCTCTACGGTCTGTTCCCAGGGGTGCACACAGAGATAAACATCAACTGCTGCTGCAGGACCATCAACTCGGTGAAGGACACACTTTGGTCTGTCCAAAACTTGCTGGTCTTCCAGTGCAAAGAGTTGTCCACGACTGAGTGTTGCAGACTGGCACATTCCAAGGTCCAGGACTATGTGTTGAGGGACGCACTAAAGCTTGGAGCAGCCATGGCAAAGGCTCAATGGGGAAAATACCACGATGTAAGGTCCTCCTGCCATAGTGAACTGAGGGGCTGGAACCCCTGTAAAACCCCTCAGGCTGTACAGGTTTGCTGTGTAATGCAAATGTACATTGTATGTAAAAGGAAATGAAAGGGTTGTGGAGAAACACATGTTCTGTATTCAAGAAAACTGATTTCTTCTGCACTTTCTGGAATGTCAAATTGGAACTGTTTCGTAATCTATTTTTTTGTTTACAGATTTTTATGGATGAAGTATATTTTTGGAAAATAAATGCTGAGTGATGACAGAGAAGCAAAGAAAAGGAAGTAAATCCTGCACTCTGGATGCCAATATCTCGTGGGATGCCCTGCCCCATGTACGCAAAGATCTACAGGTCAAAAATCGGCCTGCTCAGTCACATGAAGACCCATGGCAGAAACTAGTGACCCTGAGTAGACATCATCCTCGAATCGAGGGACAGCCGATGACACAATGGCAGATAACCAATTGAGAACAGTGAAGGTGAGAGTGCAGGGCTCCAACTGGGACCAGGCGCCATAGTCCATCTGCTTCTACTGATATTGTGGCTGGTCCATGTGCCCAGCAATTTGGCCAACTCCAGTACAACGTCCCATGGCTGCATACATCTGAACTGGATGGAAGAGAAACTCATGGAGGCAGGCTGCCAGTTATCGGCCTTGACAACATCCTGGCTATAGTGCTGAAGACTTATGCACCAGAACTAGCCGCGCCCCTAGCCAAGCTGTTCCAGTACAGTTACAACAATGGAACCTACCCAACAAAAACTGGAAATTGCCCAGGTATGTCCTGCCCACAAAAAGCAGGACAAATCCAATCCAGCCATATACTGCTCCAGAAGTCTACTCTCAAATCATCAGCAAAGTGATGGAAGGTGTTGTCGACAGGGCCACTCGGCTCCAGATCTCATTACAGCCTTGGTCCAAACACAGACAGAGGTGAGGTGAGAATATCTCTATAAGGTCCCTAATATCTCCAATGAGAAAGAGTTTAACTGCCTCCCATGGACATTCAATGGCATCAACATCTTCAAAACCCCACATCAACATTCAGGGGGTTACCATTGACCAGAAACATAACTGGAGTAGCCATATAAATACTGTGGCTACAAGAGCAGGTCAGAGACTATGAATTCTGCAACAAGTAACTCACCTCCTGACTCCCCAAAGCCTGTCCACCATCTACAAGGCACAAGTCAGGAGTGTGATGGAATACTCTCCACTTGCCTAGATGGGTGCAGCTCCAACAACACTCAAGAAGATCAACACCATTCAAGACAAAGCGGCCCGCTTGATTGGCACCCTATCCACAAACATTCACTCTCTCCACCACCGACACACAGTGGCAGCAGTGTGTACCATCTACAAGAAGCACTGCAGCAATGCACCAAGACTCCTTAGACAGCACCTTCCAAACCCGCGACCTCTACCAACTAGAAGGACAAGGGCAGCAGATGTATGGGAACACCACCACCTGCAAGTTCCCCTCCAAGTCACACACCATCCTGACTTGGAACTTTATCGCCGTTCCTTCACTGTTGCTGGGTCAAAATGCTGGAACTCCTTTCCTAACAAAATTGTTGGTGTATCTAAACCACATGGACTGCAGTAGTTCAAGAAGGCAGCTCACCACCACCTCCTCAAGGGCAATTAGGGATGGTCAATAAATGCTGGCCTTCTTAGCAACACCCACAGCCCATGAATAAATTTAAAAAACAAAGTGACTCCTGACAAAGCAAAGTGATCGTGGACGTCATCAGCGCGTGTGACCATTTGCCAGTATGAACGTTTACATGCACATGTCATCACCGTGGAATGATGTCCTCACCCCTCAATAGCCATCTCCATTCACCTGGACAGACCCTGCTCCCTCCCACCATCCCTGCTTCAGTTGCAGCTACACCTTGCTCGATCCCTGCCATGCTGCAGCCTTCCCTCAGATACTCGCTCCAGCCCCACCGGCTGCTCTCTCCAGGCCTCCCCACTTCCCTCTCACAGCTACTCGTTCCAGCCCCACCGGCCGCTCTCTCCAGGCCTCCCCACTTCCCTCTCACAGCTACTCGCTCCAGCCCCACCGGCCGCTCTCTCCAGGCCTCCTCACTTCCCTCTCTCAGCTACTCGCTCCAGCCCCACCGGCCGCTCTCTCCAGGCCTCCTCACTTCCCTCTCTCAGCTACTCGCTCCCGCCCTCACCGGCCGCTCTCTCCAGGCCTCCTCACTTCCCACTCTCAGCTACTCGCTCCCGCCCTCACCGGCCGCTCTCTCCAGGCCTCCTCACTTCCCTCTCTCAGCTACTCGCTCCCGCCCTCACCGGCCGCTCTCTCCAGGCCTCCTCACTTCCCTCTCTCAGCTACTCGCTCCCGTCCCACCGGCCGCTCTCTCCAGGCCTCCTCACTTCCCACTCTCAGCTACTCGCTCCCGCCCTCACCGGCCGCTCTCTCCAGGCCTCCTCACTTCCCTCTCTCAGCTACTCGCTCCAGCCCCACCGGCCGCTCGCTCCAGGCCTCCTCACTTCCCTCTCTCAGCTACTCGCTCCCGTCCCACCGGCCGCTCTCTCCAGGCCTCCTCACTTCCCTCTCTCAGCTACTCGCTCCCGTCCCACCGGCCGCTCTCTCCAGGCCTCCTCACTTCCCTCTCTCAGCTACTCGCTCCCGCCCCACCGGCCGCTCTCTCCAGGCCTCCCCACTTCCCTCTCTCAGCTACTCGCTCCCGTCCCACCGGCCGCTCTCTCCAGGCCTCCTCACTTCCCTCTCTCAGCTACTCGCTCCCGTCCCACCGGCCGCTCGCTCCAGGCCTCCTCACTTCCCTCTCTCAGCTACTCGCTCCCGTCCCACCGGCCGCTCTCTCCAGGCCTCCTCACTTCCCTCTCTCAGCTACTCGCTCCCGTCCCACCGGCCGCTCTCTCCAGGCCTCGCCACTTCCCTCTCTCAGCTACTTGCTCCCGCCCTCACCGGCCGCTCTCTCCAGGCCTCGCCACTTCCCTCTCTCAGCTACTTGCTCCCGCCCTCACCGGTTCCCCCCCCACCCCCCGCCTCCCCCACCACCAGCTTCCCCCCTCGGCCGCCACTTCTCTGTCTTCAGCCACTCGCTCCAGGCCTCGCCACTGCTCCCCCCCCATCTCCTCGGCTGATTGTTCCCTGCTGCACTGCCCGAAGAAGCAAGGTAGGCCACAAGAGGTGATGGGAGCGAGTGGTGGCTGAGAGCAGAGAAGTGGTGCAGCCTGCAGTGAGAGTGAGTGGCTGGGGGGAGCTGTGAGAAGATGGGCACAGAAGGGATTGGCAAAGTGAAGTGCGATGGCAGTAGGAAGCGGGGAGCTGTTGGAGGTGGGATGGAGGAGACGATGACAGCGATGACAACCACTGAGGAGATTTGCGAGTTGAATCTGTTTTTTGTGATAAATTGAGCAGCACCATCATTATTACTTTAAACTGTCTGAGACGTCACAGACAGTGACGTTCAGTAGAAGAGGCTGCAATTGTGCATGTGCTAGTACTGCGCCACCTACTGGTTGCGTTGTCAGCAAAAGCAGTCTAAAAAAAAGACTCAATCACATTACACAACATACCCGAAACAAGCTCCTTCTGCAACCAGACTGCAAAAAGGACATGAAACAGCATCACCTTCCTCAGGCAGGAGAGCTTCACCCTCACCAATTAAAACATCTGTTGCAGGAACTGAAAGAGTGAATGTGAACTCCATCTGCAGCAAATCCAATTACATCAAAATTATACAACAAAAGTTCACGAAACATTCAGCAATTAAAGAAAAACTTCCAATATACAGAGCACAAAAAGGCAAACCTCACTACTGCACCTCCGGTCAGGAAAGAATGAATTTACATTTGTCACTACAGCACATACGTACAATGGTGAAGACTCAGTATATAGTGTCTATGTGTAAAGTTAACAATTCACTATATGGCATGTACCTGCAGCGGTAAACGTTCCTCACGGTGCTTAAAGTCATGGTTGAATACTAGAGCTACCAGCACATTCTGTGACGACTTGTTTTCTGATATTATAAAATCATCAAACTCCGCTTCCGTTTGGAAACCTACAACTGCAAAGCAAAGAAGATTTTTGTAATCCATGAACAAAATACTGCTGCTGCTGAAAAAAATCTGAAATAAAAACAGAAAACGCTGGAAATAATCAGCAGGTCGGTGGTTCGGGTTAGATTGGATGCCGTAGCCTGTTGCTAATGGGTGCCGTAGACCAATATTGTAGTCTGATACTAGCCAGCAACCAAGTGATCGTGAAGTCAAAACCCACAATAAAAACCTGTAAAATAATTCACTAATTTTCACGTCAGCACAAAAAATTTCCATAAAGCAGCTAGACAGTCATCTGTATCCTTTACTCACCAACCATTTCATCCAAGGGAAAAAAAGCTGAATTGCATCACATACTGACAAAGCAGAAGTTGCTCCAAGGACAGTAATGTAGAACATGAGGACACTTACTTTTAGCTATCTTGTGCAGACTGTCGTTCACCAGCCTTGCAATGCTCTCCACTGCAGTCACGTTGGAGGGAATGTAAGCCAAACTCCATCTGACTTTAGGGTGTTGCGGGAAATATGGAATATCATAAATGTAAAAGGGGGGATATATGGTTGCATTCGGATAGTGCACGGAGTTAACTCGCTGTCTTAGAGTTATAAGAATTGCAGCAAATATAAGTGGCAGGCTTATTTCAGTGATGGTAACCAACACCTGACGTTTCTGCATTGAAACAAAAGTAAGATTGATTAAGTGGAACCATTACAGGCTTTTCTTAGCAGTGGATTGTCAGCACACACATGAACACTAAACATCATGCACCACACGAGGTACAACACAAGTTCAAGATTCCCACCAAGCCAGAATACAATCTCAGCTTTCTTGCCAGGTCCAGTGGGCAGCATCTCCTGAACTGATGGAGTTGCGCTCCAGGGGTCCACACTCTGGCTGCAGAGGGTAAACGACATATCAGTTTGTCCGATGCCCAGCACTGGGTCCAAGGCAGGACAGCAGCCAGTCACTGTGATAGCCTGAACACAGCTGGATTCAATTGAGGTGGACATGAGCAGGGCTTAAGGGGGCACTCTATTTGAATGGAAGTTTAATCGCATGCTCCTGCAGCTGCTCGCCAACTGAACAACCTGGAGATAAACATCACAAACGCACAACAGGACAGTAGACAGCACTGCTGCTGGCATTCACACAGATTCTCCTCCCCACCATTAGTTGTAAAGTTTCACTTACCTGCAACACATAGTTCTTCCAAAGGAGCAGACTGAACTGCCGAAGCCTGGTCATCCTGAAATCTGGAGCACCCTCAAAATATGACACGGACACGCCTCAGTTCCTAACTGGGCAGAGGGGTGGGGTGGAGGGAGGGCACAATAGATTCAGCTAGTTCGAAAAACGCAGCTTTCAAAGTGTTGCCACAGACTGCAGTGAATGGAGTTGCTGTTTGTCAGCTTGAATGAGATGTTCCTGTTCCTCCATCAGCCCAGATACTGCCCCTCTGAGAAAGAGAGAAAGAAAGCCTTGCATTTATATAGTGCCTTTCACAACCTCAGGACCTCCCAAAACACTTTGCAGTCAATAAAGTGCTTTTGAAGTGTAGTCACTGTTGTAATGTAGGCATCTATTGAAATTCAAATCCATTATTCCAGCTACAGTGGTGCTGGTTCTGAACAGAATCACTGGAGCTGCAAACCCCAGGACATGGGTGAACTGCATCAGGGACAATGACTAAATTATTACAGCTGTGAAAACCTCGCGCTCGCCCACATAAAGTAATTTATTGTTTCAATGGACACAGAGGTCTGGAAGGGCCGGAGTATTTGATACAGATGAACCAGGAGCAGCAGTAGACTATTGAGCCTGCTCCGCCATTCTAAGATCATGGCTGATGTGTTTGTGGACTCAACCCCACTTTCCTGCCAACCCCCGATACCCTTTCACTCGTTTGTCAAGAATCTGTCTACCTCTGCCTTAAAAACATGCAATGACCCTGCCTCAACTGCTCTCTAGGGAAGAGAATGCCACAGACTCATGACCCTCAGAGAAAATGTTGCTCTTCATCTCTGTCTTAATGGGCGATCCCTTATTTTTAAACTGTGTCCCCTAGTTTTAGTCTCTCCCACAAGGGGAAACATCCTTTCAACATCCACCCTGTCAAGTCCCCTCAGGACCCTATATGTTTCAATAAGATCACCTCTCACCCTTCTAAACTCCGATGAATACAGAGCCAACCTGTCCTCATAAAATATGTGCACACTGGGAGGAGTCATTGCTGGTTACAGGCTTCTTGCTGCTGGTCACAGCAATTTGAATTAAGGGTCATTACATGTCTCAGGTCATCCCAGCTCACTCGGCCATGCAGCCTCGCCACTGTTACCCCGACCCCACCACTGCCCCATCCCAAAGTTACTGTTCAAACTGTATCTAACCCCCGTGCTGTACCTGTCCTGGGAGTGTTTGATGGGGACAGTGTAGAACACGGTCGTCCAACATACAGCCCGTGGGCCAGAATCCAGCCCTCCAAAGGTTTCCATCCAGCCCACAGATATTAAAAGCCAGAATTTCAGGCACTTTGGCAGGCAGCTATAGGTTAGAACCCTGCACCCCAGCAGAGAGACAGCGTTCACAGCCTGCCTCTATTTTGTACATTTATGATGAGTGCTAAAGCCTGGCAACCTTACCAAAACCCGACCAAACCCGACTACGTGCATCGGTCCGGGTCACATCTGCATTCTGTGTCCAGCATTTGGGTCAGGATGAGCAGTTAAAAAAATTTAAAGGACTCAGGCCCGGGTCGGGTTTTAGTTTTATACCCAAGCTGGGCTTTAATGAGAGAGGGAGAGAGGGGGGGGGGACAGAGAGAGAGAGGGGGGGGGGGACAGAGAGAGAGAGGGGGGGGGGGGACAGAGAGAGAGAGGGGGGGGGACAGAGAGAGAGAGGGGGGGGGACAGAGAGAGAGAGGGGGGGGGGACAGAGAGAGAGAGGGGGGGGGACAGAGAGAGAGAGGGGGGGGGACAGAGAGAGAGAGGGGGGGGACAGAGAGAGAGAGGGGGGGGGACAGAGAGAGAGAGGGGGGGGGACAGAGAGAGAGAGGGGGGGGACAGAGAGAGAGAGGGGGGGGGACAGAGAGAGAGAGGGGGGGGGACAGAGAGAGAGGGGGGGGACAGAGAGAGAGGGGGGGGGACAGAGAGAGAGAGGGGGGGGGACAGAGAGAGAGAGGGGGGGGACAGAGAGAGAGAGGGGGGGGACAGAGAGAGAGGGGGGGGGACAGAGAGAGAGAGGGGGGGGACAGAGAGAGAGAGGGGGGGACAGAGAGAGAGAGGGGGGGACAGAGAGAGAGGGGGGGGACAGAGAGAGAGAGGGGGGGGACAGAGAGAGAGAGGGGGGGGGACAGAGAGAGAGGGGGGGGGACAGAGAGAGAGGGGGGGGGGACAGAGAGAGAGAGGGGGGGGGACAGAGAGAGGGGGGGGGGAGACAGAGAGAGAGAGGGGGGGGGAGACAGAGAGAGAGAGAGGGGGGGGGAGACAGAGAGAGAGAGGGGGGGGACAGAGAGAGAGAGGGGGGGGGACAGAGAGAGAGAGGGGGGGGACAGAGAGAGAGAGGGGGGGGGACAGAGAGAGAGAGGGGGGGGACAGAGAGAGAGAGGGGGGGGGACAGAGAGAGAGAGGGGGGGGGACAGAGAGAGGGGGGGGGACAGAGAGAGAGGGGGGGGGACAGAGAGAGGGGGGGGGACAGAGAGAGAGGGGGGGGGACAGAGAGAGGGGGGGGGGACAGAGAGAGAGAGAGGGGGGGGGACAGAGAGAGAGAGGGGGGGACAGAGAGAGAGAGGGGGGGGGACAGAGAGAGAGGGGGGGGGACAGAGAGAGAGGGGGGGGGGACAGAGAGAGAGAGGGGGGGACAGAGAGAGAGAGGGGGGGACAGAGAGAGAGAGGGGGGGGACAGAGAGAGAGAGGGGGGGACAGAGAGAGGGGGGGGGACAGAGAGAGAGAGGGGGGGACAGAGAGAGAGAGGGGGGGGACAGAGAGAGAGAGGGGGGGGACAGAGAGAGAGGGGGGGGACAGAGAGAGGGGGGGGGGACAGAGAGAGGGGGGGACAGAGAGAGAGAGGGGGGAAGAAACAGAGAGAGAGAGGGGGGGAGACAGAGAGAGGGGGGGGGAGACAGAGAGAGAGGGGGGGGGACAGAGAGAGAGGGGGGGGACAGAGAGAGAGGGGGGGGGACAGAGAGAGGGGGGGGGACAGAGAGAGAGGGGGGGACAGAGAGAGAGGGGGGGGGGGACAGAGAGAGAGAGGGGGGGGACAGAGAGAGAGAGGGGGGGGACAGAGAGAGAGAGGGGGGGGACAGAGAGAGAGAGGGGGGGGGACAGAGAGAGAGAGAGGGGGGGACAGAGAGAGAGAGAGTGGGGGGACAGAGAGAGAGAGAGGGGGGGGACAGAGAGAGAGAGAGGGGGGGGACAGAGAGAGAGAGAGGGGGGGGGACAGAGAGAGAGAGAGGGGGGGGACAGAGAGAGAGAGAGGGGGGGGACAGAGAGAGAGAGAGGGGGGGGACAGAGAGAGGGAGGGGGGGACAGAGAGAGAGGGGGGGGGACAGAGAGAGAGGGGGGGGGACAGAGAGAGAGGGGGGGGACAGAGAGAGAGGGGGGGGACAGAGAGAGAGAGGGGGGGGACAGAGAGAGAGAGGGGGGGGGCAGAGAGAGAGAGGGGGGGGACAGAGAGAGAGAGAGGGGGGGGGACAGAGAGAGAGAGGGGGGGGACAGAGAGAGAGGGGGGGACAGAGAGAGAGGGGGGGGGACAGAGAGAGGGGGGGGGGACAGAGAGAGAGGGGGGGGGACAGAGAGAGAGGGGGGGGACAGAGAGAGAGGGGGGGACAGAGAGAGAGGGGGGGGACAGAGAGAGAGGGGGGGACAGAGAGAGAGGGGGGGGGACAGAGAGAGAGGGGGGGGGGACAGAGAGAGAGGGGGGGGGACAGAGAGAGAGGGGGGGGGACAGAGAGAGAGGGGGGGGGACAGAGAGAGAGAGAGGGGGGGGACAGAGAGAGAGAGGGGGGGGGGTAAAGAGAGGGAGAGAGGGGGGGGGACAGAGAGAGAGAGGGGGGGGGACAGAGAGAGAGGGGGGGACAGAGAGAGAGAGGGGGGGACAGAGAGAGAGAGGGGGGGACAGAGAGAGAGAGGGGGGGGACAGAGAGAGAGAGGGGGGGGACAGAGAGAGAGAGGGGGGGGACAGAGAGAGAGGGGGGGGGGGACAGAGAGAGAGAGGGGGGGGGGACAGAGAGAGAGAGGGGGGGGGGACAGAGAGAGAGAGGGGGGGGGACAGAGAGAGGGGGGGGACAGAGAGAGAGAGGGGGGGGGACAGAGAGAGAGAGGGGGGGGACAGAGAGAGAGGGGGGGGACAGAGAGAGAGAGGGGGGGGGACAGAGAGAGGGGGGGGGGGGACAGAGAGAGAGAGGGGGGGGACAGAGAGAGAGAGGGGGGGGGACAGAGAGAGAGAGGGGGGGGGACAGAGAGAGAGGGGGGGGGACAGAGAGAGAGAGGGGGGGGGACAGAGAGAGAGAGGGGGGGGGACAGAGAGAGAGAGGGGGGACAGAGAGAGAGAGGGGGGGGACAGAGAGAGAGGGGGGGGACAGTGAGAGAGGGGGGGGGACAGAGAGAGAGGGGGGGGACAGAGAGAGAGGGGGGGGACAGAGAGAGAGGGGGGGGACAGAGAGAGAGGGGGGGGGACAGAGAGAGAGGGGGGGGACAGAGAGAGGGGGGGGGGACAGAGAGAGGGGGGGGGGGGACAGAGAGGGGGGGGGGACAGAGAGGGGGGGGGACAGAGAGGGGGGGGGACAGAGAGAGAGGGGGGGGGACAGAGAGAGAGGGGGGGGGGGACAGAGAGAGAGAGGGGGGAGAGAGAGAGAGGGGGGGGACAGAGAGAGAGAGGGGGGGGGACAGAGAGAGAGAGGGGGGGGACAGAGAGAGAGAGGGGGGGGACAGAGAGAGAGAGGGGGGGGACAGAGAGAGAGAGGGGGGGGACAGAGAGAGAGAGAGGGGGGGGACAGAGAGAGAGAGGGGGGGGGACAGAGAGAGAGAGGGGGGGGGACAGAGAGAGAGAGGGGGGGGACAGAGAGAGAGAGGGGGGGGGGACACAGAGAGAGAGAGGGGGGGGACAGAGAGAGAGAGGGGGGGGACAGAGAGAGAGGGGGGGGACAGAGAGAGAGGGGGGGGGGACAGAGAGAGAGAGGGGGGGGGACAGAGAGAGAGAGGGGGGGGGGACAGAGAGAGAGGTGGGAGGGGGAGAGAGAGAGAGGGGGGGGACAGAGAGAGAGAGGGGGGGGACAGAGAGAGAGGGGGGGGGGACAGAGAGAGAGGGGGGGGGGACAGAGAGAGAGGGGGGGGGGGACAGAGAGAGAGAGAGAGAGGGGGACAGAGAGAGAGAGAGAGAGAGGGGGACAGAGAGAGAGAGAGAGAGAGAGAGAGAGAGGGGGACAGAGAGAGAGAGAGAGAGAGAGAGAGGGGGACAGAGAGAGAGAGAGAGAGGGGGACGGAGAGAGAGAGAGAGAGAGAGAGAGGGACAGAGAGAGAGAGAGAGGGGGGGACAGAGAGAGAGAGAGAGAGAGAGAGAGGGGGACAGAGAGAGAGAGAGAGGGGGACGGAGAGAGAGAGAGAGAGAGAGAGAGGGACAGAGAGAGAGAGAGAGGGGGGGAGAGAGAGGGGGGGGGAGAGAGAGGGGGGGACAGAGAGAGAGAGAGAGAGAGAGGGGGGGACAGAGAGAGAGAGAGGGAGGGGGACAGAGAGAGAGAGAGAGGGAGAGAAAGGCGGGCAGCGAGGGAGGGAAAGGCGGGCAGCGAGGGAGGGAAAGGCGGGCAGCGAGGGAGATGGTGGAGAAAGAGCACAACAATCTCACTGTGAGCAGCTCATCGGCAATTCTCTCCAACAAAAAGACAGGGAACTGTGGTCAGGACAAAGCTCACCCCATCAGGTGAAATACGTAGATGTTTTAAAGAAAAAGTTTCATCATTTAATTGTCAAAGTAATCCCATTTGCTGCAATGATTGCAGAAGGATACAAAAACAACCTTGGATCAATTCGCATGTCAGCAGCATTGAGATTGCCTTGATCTTTTCTCAGTAAATTACAACGTTTATAAATCAGATTTTATATATACACAAATATTTGCCAGGTGTTGCCAAAGTAACAAGAGTTGAGAGTCCACTTTTTGGCAAACAGTATCTGTATCAATTTAATTACATTAAATGGTCACAACATTCACGAACACTTAAATTTTACTCAACTCCCTTTAAATAGATTAAAATGCAGATCCTAGAGCCCATGGATCCTTGAATAGATTGTTTAAAGGGCATCACTTGTATTTTCTGATCATAGTGTTAGAATGTGATGTGTTTTTACAGTTCTGATCAACGTTCATTGAGCCGAAACATTAAGCCCATGTCCTCTCTGCACAGATGCTGCCTGACCAGTTCAGTGTTTTCAGCATTTCTGTTTATTTCAGATTTCCAGCACCTGCAGTATTTTGCTTTTGGTTTAAAATGTGAACAATATTAGACACAGTTGAGTGATGGACTCAATAATCTTCTGTACTATTACTTACATGGTAATGTAATGTTAAATTGGTAAAACATTCACCTTTCTTCATTCCATTAATGACTATCTGTATCAATTCCTGCTCTCGGCCTCAACTAGAGAATCTCATTAACTATGCTTCCAATTCCCACCCCTCCTGTACCATCACCTGGTCTGGCTCTGGCTCTGGCTCTTCCCTTCCCGGAATTCTTTTTCTCAAGGCTCAGCTTTGCACCAACACCAACATTGATCATATTACACTTCTCACTATGCTTTCTATAACAACTCCATTCCATTCTCCCAGCTCTGTGTCTCATCTGTTCTAACAATCTCACCTTCCGCATTATGTATTATTTCCTCAGCCGAGCTTTCCCCATTGAAAATCAGTCGTACTCACCAACAGGTAAATTTGCACTATTACTTTGCCATATAATAGGGGATTATTTTCTGCACCGTTTCTTCCAATTTTGAACTTCTGTCACTCACACTTTGCCTGTTATTCAACACATGATAGCACAGCGATACCTGAGCCAAAGTGTTTTTGTTTGTGAAATGTATTAAGTGAGCGAATGTTCTAGATGTTTGTATAATCTCTCGGGGCACAGCCTGATCATTCTCAGCAGATTTTCAATTTGGGATGGGCTGCTTTGTTTAAAATCAGCAGGGGGAGGAACCCCTTTAACCAATCCAACTACAGGAAACCCTTTAACCAATCCGACTGCAGGAGACCGTTTAACCAATCTGTCTGCAAGAAACTCTTTAACTAATCCGACTGCAGGAGACCCTTTAACAAATGTGCAGCAAACCATTACTAGGTGGCCTGCGTACAAGAAATAAACCCCCCAAAATATGAAAAACACTAAAAAGTTTGGCCCCCATTTGTCCACCAACACCCAAGGGTAGCAATTAAGAGCAGTTTTCACTGTGCAACAGAAAGCGGCAACCTACAGGGAGAAATTTCCCCACAGAACTCAGTAAAGAAACAATGATGTTGATCAGTGCGGCATGTGGCATTACCCTGTCAACATTCAATTGTGTAGCACAGTCTGAGGAATCTGGTTTAACAAGTGTCACGGAGCAGGTGCTGATCATTGAAACACACTGCTTGTGTGTTTTTAAGCTGAAGTTTGCAAAACCTGTGCAATCAGTTCCAAAAATAGAATGCTTTTGGCAGCAGGAACATTTTGTGCCACTTTTAGGTTCGACATATCGTGCACCATAACCCAGCTGCTAGGCCCAATCTGTAAACCTTTGCCAGTCACACTCCAGGGTAACTTAAAGGCCAACCTGTGCCTCCAGGTAGGCACTTCTCTGCCATCGAGAAATTATTTCATTTAATGCCAGAACAGCCTTGAGGGGCTGAATGGTCTCCTCCTGCTCATCCCCTCCCCTGCACACACACACAGAATGTAAAGCAGAGAAACAGGCCATTCAACCCAACAGGTCTGTGCTGGTGTTTATGCTCTACACAGATCTCCTTCCTCTCCTCTTTACCTCACCATATCAGCATATCCTTCTATCCCTTTCTCCCTCATGTACTCCATTGGCAGCCATGCTTTCTCTGGCCTAAAGCAGCTTGTTCTCGAGTTAAAACACAGTGCTGGAAATACACAGCAGGTCTAGCAGCATCTGTGAAGAGAGAAACAGAGTTAACATTTCAGGACTATTACCTTTCATCAGAACCACGAGTTTCCCTGGGCCCTAAACTCTGGAATTCCTTCCCTAAACCTCTCCGCCTCTCTACCCTCCTTAAAACCTACCTCTTGGACCAAGCTTTTGGTCATCTGTCCTAATGTCTCCTTATCTGACTTGGTGTCACATTTTATTTGATAACGCTCCTGTGAAGCGCCTCAAGACATTTTACTATGTTAAGGCTGCTATAAAAATACAATTTGTTGTTGTTACATATCTAGTTTCCCCTTAAATGCAACTATGCTATTGGCCTCAATTACTCTTTAGGATAGCAAGTTCCACATTCTCACCACTCTCTGGGTAAACAAAGTTTCTCCAGAATTTCCTATTGCATTTATTAGTGGCTGTCTTATACTTATGGTCTCCCTGCAAATGGAACCATCTTCTCTATATCTACTCAATCAAACCCCTTCATAATTTTGAAGACCTATCAGGTCACCCCTCAGCCTTCACTTTTCTAGAGAAAAGAGCTCCAGTCTGTTCAGTCTTGCCAAATAGTTAGAACCTTTCAGGTCTGGTTTCAGTCTTGTAAATATTTTTGTACCTTCTCCAGTGCATCAGTACCTTTTTTGTAATATGGAGGCAGAACTATGAACAGTACGCCAAGTGTGGTCTAACCTAGATTCTATATAGGTTTAACATAACTAACTGCTCAGATTTTCAATGCAATATACAGAGGCAATCAGATTATATTGTTGGGTATGGTAGAGTATTGGTTATTTTACTGGAATAGCAAATACAGGCCTGCACTAATAATTTGAACACAAGTTCAAATCCGACCACTGCAGTTTGAAAATCTGAATTCAGTTTTTAAAAATCCTCAAAAGGAATTCATTGGCTGAAGTACTTCAGGATTTCCTGAGGACGTAAAGATCAATTCTTTCTAAAGGCAAGGCTGAGATTTTAAAGGCACAACATGGAGTGTTATTACAACAAACCTATGCCCTGCACACACACAGAACTGTTACAGCACAGGAGGCCATTCAGCCCATCGTGTCCATGTCAGCTCTCTGCAAGAGCAACTCAGTTAGTCCCACTCCCCTGCCCTTACCCGTAGCCCAGCAAATTCTACTCTTCAGGTGCTTATCCAATTCCTTTTGAAAGCCATGATTGAATCTGCCTCCACCACACTCTCAGGCAGTGCATTCCAGATCCTAAACACTCACTGTGTAAAAATGATTTAACTCAGGTCACCGTTGATTCTTTTTCCAATCACTTTAAGTGTGCCCTCTTGTTCTCAGACCCTTTCGCCAATGGGAACCCTTTCTCCCCATCTACTCTGTCCAGATCCATCACAATTTTGAGCACTTCTATCAAATCTCCTCTCAACCTTCGCTTCTCTGAGAACAACCCCAGCTTCGCCAATCTACCCACGTAACTGAAGTTCCTCATCCCTGGAACCATTCGCACCAATCTTTTCTGCACCCTTGCTAAGGCCTTCACATCCTTCCTAAAAGTGCAGTGGCCAAAACTGGGCACAATACTCCAGTTGAGACCACAACCTCCTTCGTTTGTACTCTATGCCTCTATTTATAAAGCCCAGGATCCCATATTTTTTTTTTTTATTTCCAAAATATACTTTATTCATAAAAATCTGTAAAAATTACATTGCCAAACAGTTTCCAAACAGCACCAAAAAATACAAACATTGCAAGGGAGATCAGTTTCCTTCAATACTGTCATGAGTTTCTTCCCAACCCTTCCGTTTCACAATTGTCATGTCAATTACAGTTTTACATTTACAGCAATTGAGAATATTAACGATACAGTTCGAGGGGTTTCCCATGGATCCAGCCCCTCAGTCCAGCTTGGTGGGGGGGACCTTACACTGTGGTCTTTCTCCATTGAGCCTTTGCTGCGGCTGCCCAAGCTTTAGTGCGTCCCTCAGCAAAGTTCTGGTGATGAGGCATTCCGCCAAATGACTGACGGTCTGCTCGGGGAACCATCCGACATGATCCACCGTTTCCTTTTCCCGTAGGGCCTTGAGGACATTCCGTGCAGACCACTGCCTGATGGATTGGTGGTCAAAGGTGTTTTCCCGCAGAAACTGCTCCACGAAGGATAGGTGGTACGGCACCGCCCAACTGCATGGAGCGTTCCGCGGCAATGTGACCAGGCCCATCCTTCGCAACACCGGGACAGATAGAACCTCAGCACGTAGTGACACTTGGAGTTTGCGTACTGGGGATCTACACACAGCTTGATGCAGCCGCACACGAAGATGGTCATCAGGATGAGGGCCGCGTTGGGTACATTTTTCCCGCCCTTGTCCAGAGATTTGAACATCGTGTCCCTCCGGACCCGGTCCATTTTAGATCCCATCTACTCCCAGGACTCTGTCCTTGCACCCACTTTAGAATTGTGCTGGCTTTCCTTAATTAATCCGCAGGTCCAAGTGACTTAATTTTGTCCCAGATTATCATCTCTAAAAGTTTTCCCACCATCGTGGTTAAACTGACTGGCCCGTAGTTGCTGGATTCATCCTTACAATCTTTTTTGAACAAGGGTGTAACATTTGCAATTCTCCAGTTCTCTGGACCCACCCCCATATCTAAGGAGGATTAGAAGATTAAGGCCAGTGCTGCACTCAATCACTGTCATGTAAATATATTTTCAGGCATCTATTCTACTGGTTAGCTAAAGTCGCACAAGATTTAAGTACCAGCTTGCTGGTTTCAGAGCTACCACTGTTTTATAGGCCCCAGAAGTCCATTCTACAGAAAACATTGATCGATGTCCTACAACTTCTCTCTCACCATCCTCCAGTACTTTACATTCCAGAGCAGCAGTGAGAAAAGCAGGTCCACTGTTCAAAGAGGTAGCATATGGGAACTCTGCAAACACCTCTCACTGGCAGTTAAACCAAGTCAGCTGTGCTCAGGGTAACCATTCCTGTACATGTGAAGAACACTTCCAGAAGAAACAAAACAAATGAAGGCAAGGGCCTATTTTCCATTTGTGTGTTCCGGAGGATAGCTTTATCCACTGCCTGAATTGCAGGGAAAGGAGAGCACTGGGTGAGGCTTCCCCAGCCTCACTCTCCTTGAAACATGAACTCAAATTTAGCCCCTAGAAGGGGATTACAGAGTTATAGACACTGACAGCACCTGCCATTCAATTCTAAGTATGAATTCGGTCATGGACACGTCATTTGGGTTGGGCCAGGAAAAATAGACAGCTTGACAACTTTACATTTTTGGGCCAGCAGGAACATTTTGCTGTTAAATTACAACCAAGAGCCAAAACCCTAAGAACTGCAAATACGATCCAAGATCTCAATATTCATCTGTATTCAGGAGCTGCGTCATACACAAATGATCGACTGAAGTGATGCTGCCCATCAGCATTCACATGAGTGCATTTTGCTGCCAATAATCGTTTGGATGTATGATGATTAGCGGATCCCAAACCACCGAGTGCTTAGAATTGATTTGGAAAGAGTTTGAATACTGCTGATCTCCCATCAGCAGTCCAGCAACATGGGCACCAAGCAATAGCATGCGAGAGAGCGCACAAGGGAGAGAACACAAAACAGTGAATGAAACAGCGTGTGCACAAGTCAGGGATAAAGAGCCCCTGTACGTAAGAACACACAAGTGCAAGACAGATTGTGGTGTGGTTGTGTGCAGCACCCTACTGCCACCTGGTTAATTGACGTAAATAGTCTTTGGAAGTGATCAATTCTCCTCAGCTGGTTAGCCTCATTCTCTGTAACAGCTAGCAAAGATGTCTGGTCTGTACGTTAAAGATAAAAATGGGATTTACATTGCCTTTATGCTATTAATGGCTGGATACTATGTCAAGAAACCACAAGATGGGCTCTGATTCTATTAGAAAAGTCTCCTGAGGGGAATATCATTACAACAGCTTGCTTCTACAGCAGTGAAATCTCTTTATACATCAAAGAGATCTAGAGTATAAAGCAGTGGATCTTTCGGGAATCCTGACTGTTAAGCTTAAAGAACGGAGTATTGAGCTTACATAAAAAAACAACTTCTGATGGTCTATCAAGATATAGCAAAAGGAAGGAAGGAAGGAGAGAGAACAACCGCTA
>NC_090394.1:79811073-79968573 GCF_036365525.1 Heterodontus francisci
ATTTAAATTATTCATATGATTTCCCAGAACAATGAGATTTAAAGTTCAACAATCTCTCCAAGTGTGCTAACAGAGACAGAATTGGAGAGGTGAGAGCTATAAAACCACAGGTGGGCTCGTTTAGTTGGGCAGTTGGAACCAGAAATTTTAGAAGAAATTGCTTTGTCATTGTTAGCAATATCAATTATTCCTGTGGATATCAGAAATGAAAGAGATGTTTTGGGAGTTGGGCAGGTAATTAGCTTAAATTGCTATCTGGGACCTCCCACATGTACCACTTGCTATGGATATGGATGTTGCTGGGGAGATGCTTTTGGGTCAGGCTTTTGGAAAGCTGTTGGCTTTTGGAAAAGCAAGTTGGCTTTTGGAAAGCTATTGGCTTTGGGAGCAGCTGGACTCAGGAGCAAAGAGGCCATCAGGAACCAGAGGTATTTCTGTTTTGAGTAAGGCCCGTGCTCAAGCTGGGAAGTCCAGATTCAGGAGATCTGATACCTCATAAGACAGCTGAGAAATTAAGGAAATCAAAGTGACTTCCTAAGACTTGTGACCCCTAAGATTTGTCCCAGGGGAAGTAAAAAAATCGGCAAGATCCTGTAATGTATAGGGGACTCTTGGGGTGAAAATGGCAGTCAAGCAGGAGTGTTCTGTTAAGGTTTAGAGTTTAAAGCAGACAACTTCATGTTTTGTTGAGATTTTAAGTTTAAAATATAAATGTTTCCAAATTGTAGTGTTAAGTTAGTAGCATTTTACTTTGTTTAATTCTTGTATAATAAGGTTTTTTGTTTAAGACGTGAAATCTTGTGGCATAATTCTTTCAATAATAACTGGGAATTCAACCTTTTCTTTTTAAAAGTTAACAGTCCCTAATGGGATCGTAACACACTCCCAGGGCAAGTACAGCACAGGTTAGATACAAAGTAAAGCTCCCTCTACCCTCTACACTGTCGCATCAAACTCTCCCAGGGCAGTTACAGCACAGGTTAGATACAGAGTAAAGCTACCTCGACACTGTCCCATTAATCTTCCTCAGCCACAATGTCAGAAGGGTACCTTCTACTGCAGCAGTGGGACATCTGCATTTCACATTCCAGCCATCCTGTGTCAATTAGTCTTTTAATTAGTTGTAATTTTACTGTTGTTAGCTGTAGGTGCAACCACTGGGAGGGTCGAGGTACATATTGACCCACCATGCAGTGTTTTGGGATGTGTACTCTTTATTATGCAGAGGTTCTCTGTTGTTTCCTGAACTTCCTTAATCCTCTTATTTTCAGTGGTTTCAGTACCATAAGCTGCTTGGTGTCTCATTTCTTCAATCCCTGTATTTTTATTCCTGTGTGGTTAATAATCACTTAAACTCTCAGTTGTTATTCACAGTCTATTAATTAGGCCATAAATTTTTTGCAGTAGATTTCAATGTGGCTTTTAAAAGCAGTGAAATTTTCTGCATACATGCAGACTGTCAGTGGATGAGGTACTCTTTTTCTAAAAATGATTAGCTTCTGTGAGCTGACAGGCAAAAGCATGACTAATATACCAGCTCTTGAAAGACCTTGTAATTTCAGTCCATAGACTATAATTAGGTGTGTTTTCTAAATATGCCCATTAGATGTGGAGGAAGTAATACCACAGGATAACATCGGGGCAGGTTGTAATTTAAGTAAAGTAATTAGATTTTGGAATGTAGGATTAGCAAAACATGATATTCTTTAACCTATAACAAGGTTGTTATGAAGTGTATTGTGATTACCGGCCTGACAGATTGAAAGGCAACTCTTTGTGGTGTTTGAGGCATAGACTACCTCAGTCTGCAATGTACGGGTCTCTTCTCTGAAGTTAATGACAGTCACCAAACATGAATGGATACATACTTACATGTTTTTTTTCCCTTCCAGTTTTCTCCCCCTCTGTCCTGGTGTTACAGGCTTGATCAAATATCTCCATCCAAACTGACTGCCTTCTGGTACCTCATCCAAGTGACCATTCTTGATATACGAGTGCAGGCAATAAGTGTGGGCAGAATACTCACTGATGGGAGATGATGTGATGGCCAAGCATCACCCTGTTTTCATCCAGCAGCCTGTTGTGATAGAGAGAGAGAGAGAGAGAGAGAGAGCGAGAATGACAGAAAGAGGGAGAAAACAATAATTTGCATTTCTTTGGCATCTGTTTGAGATTATGAGCTGAATTTAGTGGAGCCTGTGGGCCTCAGGCACTGGGCCAAAAAGGCAATGGGAACCCCTCCTCGGCCATTCAGACCCTCCCTCCCCCCCCCCCCCCCCCCGCCCCACACTTCGGCTCTACTTAATGGCGCCAGGCCAATTAACAGGCCGGCGCCGGGATCCTCGTCCCTTTAAAGACGAGGATCCCGCCTCCAAGAGCTGCCCGCCAATCAGAGGGCCTCGTTTTACTGGGCAACCTCCCTGTGTGGGAGAGGCCCCCGCCTTAATTTCAGTGACGGCAGGAAAAGGCCCATAAGTGTCTGATAATACGCCTCTTAATGGCTTCAATTGGCCTCGGGGTGGGAAGGCTCTCCCACCTCTAACTAAATTGAGGTGCAACGGGACCTCTGCTCTCCGCCTTCTGTCACAATGCTATGGGCAGCCTCCCCCCCCCCACCCCCCATCTCCAGGGAGCCTATCAGAGCTGTCCACTTGTGCCAAGAATATAAATATGATTAAAAGTGGTAATCTGTGCCTGTTGACATTTACCACAGGGAAGTCAATCCAGTTCCATGTATTCATATGTCCTGTTCCTTATCTCTTCTTCAGTCTTTTGCTTTCTTTCCTGTATTTTTCTCTCCATCTCACTGGAAAGGGAAAGAAAGCAATAGGCAAATGTGGTGACAGGACTATTCCGTCACACAGTGCAGTAAAACTAAAGAGCCTGATGCAAGAGAAATACCAACATAGTTAGACTTCACCCTCCTCGCACCAGGAGACCTCCGGGAGGATACTGTGAAAGAATGAAAGAATGATCACTCATACAAAGGTCCCTTTGAATGTGTGGCTCTTGATAGGCCACTTTCCGGGAGATCTGTGAGTGGCCATCTATACTGCCGTCCCTACTAAGCTCAGTAGTGCAGTACAGATTGACTCTGTCCTGGTCTGTGTGACTTAGCCCCATATTGATATTCAATTCACAATGATGTGTGTGTGGATGTGTGCATTTACACCATTACCCCTTGTGCCCCCCTCCCCAACGATCTGTCCTTGGCCCCCTTCTCTTTCGCATCTACATGCCGCACAGTGATATAAGCTGCACATACAAGGGCTCGTTCAACAAGTGAGCTAATGACACCAAGCTCTATCTCTCCACCATATCTCTCGACCCTTTCACTGTCAGACTTCATGTCCAATATTTAGTTTTGGATGAGCCACAGTTTCCTCCAATTAGAAATGCAAGTTTTTCTGTGTGTCACTTGTCTGTGTATTGACACGTGTATACATATGCATGCAAGCACACATGCAAGCTCACACATGTGGGTGTTTTTATTTGTTCCTGCATTGTGGGTAACACCGACAGCGCTGTATTTATTGTCAACCTCTATACAACTAAGTAGGCCACTTCAGAGTACATTAAAGTCAGTTCGGTCATGTGAACTTATATTACATGGAGGTCAAAGAGGACAAGGGCAGCAATTCCCTTCCCAAAAGGACATTCGAATCATAGGGGTACAGGTCGGTCTTCACCTCCTTGACAGTGATTGCCTGCCTGTTATAGAATCCACTCTCAATTTTCATTCGAATGATTAACCCCTAGAATTCAGAAGAATGCCATTTGACCCATTGGAACTGGACTGACTCACTAAACTCATTCCAAGTCCATTTTCCAATATTCTTATTAGATTTGCTTTTTCCAGCATGAATTACCTCACTTTTAAAAACTATTATTCTTTCTGCTTCCTCACTATTTTTGGTAGGGCATTATTATCCTAACAACCATCTGTGTGAATACATTTCCCTGACCTTTCCAGTTTTCTTCTGATGATGATTTTAAATGCACGCCCTGCAGTTACTGACTCACTGACCAATGGAAATAGTTTTTCCCTATTTATCTTACGAGAACCTCCAAGCATTTTCAATACCTTTCAGATCTCTTAACCTTACTTGTTTTAATGAAAAGTGCTCCAGTACCTAAAATCACTCATGCTGGTGTCAACTTTGTGAATCTCTTCTGCACCCTGTCCATGGCCTTGACCTATTTCCTAAAGTAGGTGTCCAAAATCAGACACATTTTTCTAAACGTGACCGAAAAAAATGTAGGTTTAGCATTACCACTTTGCTTTTAATCTTGTGCCCCTATTTATACAACCAAGGATCCCATATGACTTTTTATAGTTTCATGAGCTTGTCCTCTCACTTTTAAGGACTTGTGTATCTGAACCCCGAAGTCTCACTGCTCCTCTACTCCTTTTAAGTTTTGTTATTTAGAACATTACAGCGCAGTACAGGCCCTTCGGCCCTCGATGTTGCGCCGACCTGTGAAACCATCTGACCTACACTATTCCATTTTCATCCATATGCCTATCCAATGACCACTTAAATGCCCTTAAAGTTGGCGAGTCAACTTTAGTCCCTGATTCTTCCCAAACTGTATCATAAGAACATAAGAAATAGGAGCAGGTGTAAGCCATATGACCTCTCAAGCCTGCTGCAATATTTAATAAGATCATAGACCTCAGCTCCACTTGCCTGTCCAATTCACATGTTCCTCAATTCCATTAGGGCTGAATTTTCCCAGCCAATTGGAGATGGGTTGGGAAACGAGCAGCCTGGCAATATGGCAGGGGAAGGCATTGGGTGTGGGCCCAGACATCTTCCTCCCGCCATGGCATATTGCCAGTGACAGGAACCTTTGCGGCAAGGCTGCCCACTGGCTGCCATTTGAGCCGCTTAATGGCCCAGATAAGGGCCACTTCCCACCCCAGCGGGTTCCTGGGGGGAGGGGAGGACACATCGTTAATGGGCACTCTATGGCCCATGGAGGGCCCCCCCCCCTGGTGGCAGTGGCCGCTCCCACGTCAAACTGGCCACTGGTACACCATGGCCCTGCACCCCCGAATTGCCAGGGCTTGCCTGCCTAGCTTCCCCAAAGACACTCACCAGTCTACAAGGGTGCCTTGGCATGGAGGCACCCTCAACCTCGAGCAGCAGCTTCTTGGGGGCGGGCCACCATCCTCAATTAGTCCATGGTCAGGGTTAGAAGCCATGGCCAATGGTGGAACCAGCAAATTTTTGGTGGTGATGGCAGAAGAGCTAGAACCTCATGGATCAACGGCTACTTACAGGCGGAGGATCTTTCAGGAAGAGGACTTGTGTTTCCTTTAAAGCATACATTAGGAAGGTAACGGGAAACTACCTCATGTACTTTTTCCCTAGTCATATTGCTCATGCAAGCTAAAAAAATGGGAGCCTATTACAAGCAAGTGAAGAGGAAAGCGCAGGAGCATGAGCCGTAGAAAAATGAGCAGATAACCCGCCCTTGGGTAGATCACCACTACTCTGACCATGGCCTGTTAATTGGCTGCTGCCAGCAAATGTCACCCAGGGTCCCGCCGCACGCCAAGACAGGGTCGGCTCCCACTTTCAGCCCCAGCAGTGGGACTGCTGCCTCTGTCAAAATATTCAAGCCTTCGAGTTCAAAAATCTATTAACATAGGAACATAGGAAATAGGAGCAGGAGTAGGCCATTCAGCCCTTCGAGCCTGCTCCACCATTCAATATGATCATGGCTGATCATCCAAACTCAGTAACCTGTTCCTGCTTTCTCCCTGTATCCCTTGATCCCGTTAGTCCTAAGAACTATATCTAACTCTCTCTGGAATATATTTAATGATTTGGCCTCAACTGCTTTCTGTGGTAGAGAATTCCACAGTTTCACCACTGTCTGGGTGAAGAAATCCCTCCTCATCTCAGTCCTAAATGGTTTACCACGTATCTTTAGACTGTGACCCCTGGTCCTGGACACCCCCACCATCGGGAACATCCTTCCTGCATATAGTTTGTCCAGTCCTGTTAGAATTTTGCAGGTTTCTATGAGATCCCCTCTCATTCTTCTAAACTCTAGCGAATACAAGCCTAATCGACCCAATCTCTCTTCGTATGTCAGTCCTGCCAGCCCAGGAATCAGTCTGGTGAACCTTCGCTGCACTCCCTCCATAGCAAGAACATCCTTCCTCAGATAAGGAGACCAAAACTGCACACAATACTCCAGACGTGGTCTCACCAAGGCCTTGTATAATTGCAGCAAGACATCCTTGCTCCTGGACTCGAATCCTCTCGCTATGAAGGACAACATACCAATTGCCTTCTTAACTGCCTGCTGCACCTGCATGCTTACTTTCAGCGACTGGTGCACAAGGACACCCAGGTCTCGCTGTACCCCCCCCCCCTTTCCCAATCTATCACCGTTCAGATAATAATCTGCCTTTCTGTTTTTGCCACCAAAGTGGATAACCTCACATTTATCCACATTATACTGCATCTGCCATGTATTGGCCCACTCACTCAACCTGTCCAAATCACACTGGAGCTTCTCTGCATCCTCCTCACAGCTCACTCTCCCAACCAGCTTTGTGTCGTCTGCAAACTTGGAGATATTACATTTAATTCCCTCATTGATATCATTAATATATATTGTGAATAGCTGGAGTCCTAGCACCGATCCCTGCGGTACCCCACTGGTCACTGTCTGCCACTCAGAAAAAGACATGTTTATTCCTGCTCTTTGTTTCCTGTCTGCCAACCAGTTCTCTATCCATGTCGGTACCTTACCCCCAATCCCATGTGCTTTAATTTTGCATGCTAATCTCTTATGTGGGACCTTATTGAAAGCCTTCTGAAAGTCCAAATACACCACATCCACTGGTTCTCCCTTATCTATTCTACTCGTTACATCCTCAAAAAATTCCAGTAGATTTGTCAAGCATGATTTCCCTTTCGTAAATCCATGCTGACTTTGTCTGATCCTGTCATTGTTTTCCAAGTGCTCTGCTATTACATCTTTTATAATGGACTCGAGGATTTTCCCCACTATTGATGTTAGGCTAACCGGTCGAGAATTCCCTGTTTTCTCTCTACCTCCTTTTTTAAATAGTGGGATTACATTAGCTACCCTCCAATTCATTGGAACTGTTCCAGAGTCTATAGAAGTTTGGAAAATGACCAGCAATGCATCTACTATTTCTGGGGCCACTTTCTTAAGTACTCTGGGATGTAGATTATCAGGCCCTGAGGATTTATCTGCCTTCAATCCCATCAATTTCCCGAACACTATTTCCCTACTAATACTAATTTCATACAGTTCCTCCTTCTCACTCGACTCTATGTTCCCCAACATTTCTGGGAGGTAATTTGTGTCCTCCTTTGTGAAGACAGAACCAAAGTATGTATTTAATTGGTCTGCTATTTCTTTGTTCCCTATTATAAATTCCCCCGTTTCTGACTGTTAGGCACCTGGCAGTAGGGCATTCGGCCCCTCGAGTCTGCTCCATCATTCAACCAAATCATTACCAATCTTCTAGACAGATACATGAATGGGCAGGAAGCAAAGAGATACAGACCCTTAGAAAATAGGCGACATGTTTAGATAGAGGATCTGGATCGGCGCAGGCTTGGAGGGCCGAAGGGCCTGTTCCTGTGCTGTAATTTTCTTTGTTCTTTGTTCTACCTTAACACTATTTTCCCGCGCTATCTCCATATTCCTTGATATCTTTAATATCTAGAAATCTATTGATCTCTGTCTTGAACATACTCAATGACTGAGCCTCTACAGCCCTCTGGGGTAGAGAATTCCAAAGATTCACCACCCTCTGAGTGAAGAAATTCTTCCTCATCTCAGTCCTAATTGGCCTGCCTCTTATTCTGAGACTGTGTCACCTGGTTCTAGAACCCCCAGCCAGGAGAAGCATCCTTCCTGCATCTACCCAGTCGAACCTTAGAAGAATTTTGTTGGTTCAATGAGATCACCTCTCATTCTCTAAACTCTCGAGAATACGGGCCCAGTCTCCTCAGTTTCTCCTCATCGGACAATCCCGTCATCCCTGGAATCAGTCTGGCGAATCTTCGTTGCACCCCCTCTATGGCAAGTATATTCTTCATTAGGTAAGGAGACCAAAACTGTACACAATATTCCAGGTGCAGTCTCCCCAAGGCTCCATACAATTGCAGCAAGAATTCTTTACTCCTGTACTCAAATCCTCTTGCAATAAAGGCAACATACCATTTGCCTTCCTAATTGCTTGCTGCACCTGCATGTTAACTTTCAGTGCCTTATGAACAAGGACACCCAGGTCCCTTTGGACATCAACACTTCCCAATCTCACCATTTAAGAAATACTCTGCATTACTGTTTTTTCTACCAAAGTAATAACTCCACATTTTTCCACATTATATTCCACGTGCCATGTTCCTGCACATTCACTTAACCTGTCTAAGTCCCCTTGAAGCCTCCTTGCATCCTCCTCATAACTTACATTCCCCCCGAGTTTTGTGTCATCACCAAATTTGAAATTTATACATTCGATCCCCACATCCAAATCATTTATATAGATTGTGAACAGCTGTGGTCCCAACACTGCTCCTTACAGTACCTCAGTAGTAACAGCCTGCCATCCTGAGAATGTCTTGTTTATTTCTACTCCTCGTTTTCTATCATTACCCAATTCTTAATCCAAACCAGTAAATTACACTCAATCCCATGTGCTCTAATTTTGTTTACTAACTTTATCAAAAACCTTCTGAAAATCCAAATACACCACATCCACTGGTTCTCCTTTATCTTTGCTACAAGTCAAATCCTCAAAAAACTCGCAACAGGTTTGTTGAACATGATTTCCCTTTCATAAATCCATGTTGACTCTGCCCAGTCATATCAATATTTTTGAAGTATCGAGTTATCACATCCTTTATAACAGATTCTAGCACCAGATCCAGCAATGCCTCCTTCCTAGTTGGACTGAGAATGTACAGATCAAGGAAGTTCTCCTGAACACATTTCAGAAATTCCTCCTCTTCCTTTCACATTACTCTAACATTATCCCAATCGATATTTGGGTAAAGTTCCCCAATATCATCACTCTTGCACATCTCTCTCATTTCCCTGCAGATTTGCTCCTCTATCAATCACTATTTGGAGGCCTATAGAATACTCCAGTATTGTGATCATCCCCCTTTTGATTCTCAACTCTAACCAAATGGATTCTGTCTTTGCCCCCTCCAGGACATCCTCTCTTTCCGACACTACAATGTCTTCCCTAATCAGTACTGTGTAGTGTTGGACCTACATGTTAACTTTCTGTGTTTCTTGTACAAGGACACCTAAATCCCTCTGAATATAAACGTTTCATAATTTCTCACCAGTTAAGAAATGTTCCATTTTTAATTTTTCCTACCTTAGTGAATAACCTCTTATTTCCAAACATTATACTCCATCTGCTACCTTGTTGCCCACTCACTTAACCTGTCTATATCTCTTTATGTCACCTCACAGTTCATCACATTGATCTGACATCTTTGCCTACTTAATAACCTATGACCTTCTGAAGTTGCTTACACTCCTCTTCACAGTTAACCACATTCACATTTCTGCTTCATCTGAAAATATTGATATCATGCTCCTATATCCAAGTGCAGATCATTTCTGTATATCGAGAAGAGAATTAGTCGCAAAACTAACCCTTGGGGACACCACTGTATACATCTTCACAGTCTGATGAATTAGTTAGGGTCCAAATTAAAACACAGAACCTCAAAGATAATAATTTTCTGTTTGTTACCTGAACCGCACCTCAGTTGGCACAGGGTCAAACCTATTAGAGAATTAAATACTTGGCTGAAAGAGTGGTGTGGGATTCATGTGGCATTGCATCAGTACTGGGGTTCCATTGGGACCTTTGCCAGTTCTGATGAAAGGTCACAGACCTGAAACGTTAACTGTGTTTCTCTGTCCTCAGATGCTGCCAGACCTGCTCAGTATTTCCAGCATTTTCTGTTTTTATTTCAGACTTCCAGCATCTGCAGTATTTTGCTTCCATTGGTTTGGGATCCACTTAAACTGGGCGGGGATCAGTGTCCTGGTGAATTGTATAACTAGGGCTCTGGATAGGGCAGAGTGAGGGGTTAGGTGAAGGGAAATTTTTAGAAATCTAAAAAGAGTCAAGGCAATAGAGCAGTGTAGCGATTTGGATAAAGACAAGCAGAGTGAGAAGGGACAGAGAATGTAGGGGTAATAGTGAATCAGCGAATAAGATCCATGCAAAGAATTTTAGTAAAGAAAGAAAATTAAGGGCTCTTTATCTGAATGCTTGAAGCATTCGTTCTAAGATAAATGAACTAACTGCACAAATAGAGATAAATGGTTTAGATCCAATCGCCATTACAGAGACATGGGGCTGAATTTTTAATCAGGGAACTGGACATGAGGTCTATTTCTGGGTCCTGACCCCATATAGAGGCATAGAGTTATACAGCACAGAAACAGGCCCTTCAGCCCATCATGTCCGTGCCGGCCATCAAGCACCTATCTATTTTAATCCCATTTTCCAGCACTTGGCCCGTAACCTTGTATGCTATGGTGTTTCAAGTGCTCATCTTAATACTTCTTAAATGTTATGAGGGTTCCTGCCTCTACCACCCCTTCAGACATGCCTTGGACAAGCGCACCACAATTTTCAAAACGTCTATCAATTAAAGACCAGGGAGGCCAGCACACCATCCAATCAAGGAAGACAGATGGGCTTCCGATGCTGGAGGGTCACTGGGAGGCCCTCCAGCACTCAGAGATCGGCAGCCCCTCCGGTCATGTGGGAGTTGCCAATGTGAGGATGCAGGTAAGTTTATTTTATTTTTTGACATGCCATAGCTGCCTGGCCATAATCCTAGAGGGGCAAACTGTTGAGAGGGCAGCCAGTAGCTGCAGCTGTGGTTCGGTGGCTAATATGGGTGCTGGAGAATTCAGGATCCATCGTGCATTCCCCTTCTCACCCTGAGCATATTACTTTCGCCTGCAAATCCCATTTGGCATGGGAATGGAACCTTAATAGGCCTCTTAATCACATATAATTAACCTCAATTGGCTGCCCGCCGTTCACCGACAGGCAGCTGATCCGCCCCTGAACAGGCCTCTTTCAAAATGACTCAGGGTTGGGATTGGGAACTGGCATGGAGGTCAGCAGTGCCAAAATGTGGGCCCACCTGCCTCCAATACTGACCAACATCTTTTAAAAATCCAGCCCCTGGTTACAAGGTGACCAAGGTTGGGAAATAAATAATCCAGGGTACACAACATTTCAAAAGACAGACAGAATGGAAAAGGAGTAGGGGTAGCCCTGAAAATAAAGGATGACATAAGGATAGTGAGAAAGGATCTTGGCTCAGAAAATCAGGAAGTAGAATCTGTTTAGGTGACGGGACATATTAAGAGAGTGGTTAATAAAGCATATGGGGTCTTGGGCTTCATAAACAGAGGTATTGAGTACAAAAGCAGGGAAGTTATGCTGAACCTTTATAAAAGTCTGGTTAGGCCCCAACTGGAGTATTGCGTCCAGTTCTGGTCACCACAATTCAGGAAGGATGTGAGGGTCCTGGAGAGGGTGCAGAGAAGATTTACCAGAATGGTTCCAGGGATGGAAGATTTTAGTTACAAGCTTAGGTTGGAAAAGCTGGGGTTGTTCTCCTTAGAACAAAGGAGATTGAGGGGAGATTTAATAGAGGTGTACACGATTATAACAGGGTTAGTTTTTTTTTGTGGGATGTGGGTGTCGCTGGCTAGGTCAGCATTTGTTGCCCATCCCTAATTGCCCTCGGACTGAGTGCCATTTCAGAGGGCATTTTAAGAGTCAGCCACATTGCTGTGAGTCTGGAGTCACATGAAGGCCAGACCAGCTAAGAATGGCAGATTTCCTTCACTAAAGGACATTAGTGAATCAGATGGGTTTTTACAAAAATCGACAATGGTTTTATGGTCATCATTAGACTAGCTTTTAATTCCAGATTTATTAATGAGGTGTCAATCTGGTGAAACTACAACCCAGGACTACTCGCATACCAAACAGCATAAGCAGCATGCGACAGACAGAGCTAAGCGATCCCATAACCAACAATCAGATCAAAGCTCTGCAGTCCTGGCACATCCAGTCGTGAGTGGTGGTTGACAATTAAACAACTAACTGGAGGAGGTGGCTCTACAAATATCCCCATCCTCAATGATGGGGGAGCCCAGAACATCAGTGTAAAAGATAAGGCTGAAGCATTTGCAACAATCTTCAGCCAGAAGTGCTGAGTTGATGATCCATCTCGGCCTCCGCCTGAAGTCCCCAGCATCACAGATGCCAGACTTCAGCCAATTCGATTCACTCCGCGTGATATCAAGAAACGACTGAAGGCACTGGATGCTGCAAAAGCTATGGGCCCTGACAATATTCCGGCAATAGTACTGAAGACCGGTGCTCCAGAACTCGCCACACCCCTAGCCAAGCTGTTCCAGTACAGCTTCAACACTGGCATCTACCCTGCAATGTGGAAAATTGCCCAGGTATGTCCTGTACACAAAAAGCAGGACAAGTCCAACCCGGCCAATTACCGCACCACGACTCTTGATCATCAGTAAAGTGATGGAAGGTGTTGTTGACAGTGCTATCAAGTGGCACTTGCTTAGCAATAACCTGCTCAGTGACACTCAGTTTGGGTTCTGCCTGGGCCACTCAGCTCCTGACCTCATTACAGCCTTGGTTCAAACATGGACAAAAGAGCTGAACTCAAGAGGTGAGGTGAGAGTGACTGCCCTTGACATCAAGGCAGCGTTTGACCGAGTATGGCATCAAGGAGCCCTAGCAAAACTGGAGTCAATGGGAATTGGGGAAAACTCTCCACTGGTTGGAGTCGTACCTAGCACAAAGGAAGATGGTTGTGGTTGTTGGAGGTCAATCATCTCAGCTCCAGGACATCACTGCAGGAGTTCCTCAGAGTAGTGTCCCAGGCCCAACCATCTTCAGCTGCTTCATCAATGATCTTCCTTTATTCATAAGGTCAGAAGTGGGGATGTTCGCTGATGATTGCACAATGCTCAGCACCATTTGCAACTCCTCAGATACTGAAGCAGTCCGTGTAGAAATGCAGCAAGACCTGGACAATATCCAGGCTTGGGTTGATAAGTGGCAAGTAACATTCATGCCACACAAGCGCCAGGCAATGACCATCTCCAACAAGAGAGGATTTAACCATCTCCCTTTGATATTCAATGGCATTACGATCGCTGAATCCTCCACTATCAACATTCTGGGGGCTACCATTGACCAGAAACTGAACTGGAGTAGCCATATAAATACCGTGGCTACAAGAGAAGGTCAGAGGCTAGGAATCCTGAGGCAAATAACTCACCTCCTGACTCCCCAAAGCCTGTCCACCATCTACAAGGCACAAGTCAGGATTCAAAATGTTCAACAAAAGTATATTCCATTGAAAAACAAAAACTCAGTGAGAAAGATCCATCCAGGCTGATTAGGGAAGTTAAGGACAATATTAGATTAAAAGAAGAGGTTTATAATGTTGCAAAGATCAGTAGTAAGCCTGAGGATTGGGAGTGTTTTAGAAACCAGCAAAGGGTGACCAAAAAGTTGATAAACAGAGAAAGAATAGACTATGAGAATAAACCAGTCAGGAATATAAAAACAGATTGGAAGATCTTTTGCAAGTATATAAAAAGGAGAGTAGCTAAAGTAAATTTTGGTCCCTGTAAATGTTGAGGCAGAGACAGGAGAAATTATGGGGAATGAGGAAATAGCAGAGACATGAAACAAATATTTTGTGTCTTCACAGTAGAAGGCACAAACTACATCCCAGAAATAGAGGGTTAGCAAGAGACTATAAGAGTGAGGAACTACAGGTAATTGATATCAGCAGATGAAAAGTGTCAGATAAACTAATACTAAAATCCAACAAATCCCTAGGACTTAATGGCCTACATCTTAGGAGTCTGAAAGAAGTAGCTGCAGATGTAGTGGATGCACTGGTTATGATTTTCCATTGGAAGTTATCAAATGTTACGGCACTATTCAAGAAAGGAGGGAAAGAGAAAACAGGGAACTACAGGCCAGTTAGCCTGACATCAGTCACCAGGAAAATGCTGGAATCTATTATTAAGGAACTCTTAACAATAAGGTGCCACACTTAAGGTTAATATGCATGATAAGGGCTCATAGAGTTGGGGGTAATATATTAGCGTGGATGGAGGATTGGTTAATGGACAGGAAGCAGAGAATAGGGATAAGCAAGACATTTTCAAGTTGGCAGGCTGTAACTAGTGGCGTGCCGCAAGGATCAGTGCTGGGGTCTCAGCTATTTACAATCTATATCAATGACTTAGATGAAGAGACAGAGAGTAATGTATCTAAGTTTGCTGACGATGCAAAGCCAGGTGGGAAAGCAAGCTGTGAGGAGGACACAAAGAGTCTGCAGAGAGATATAGATAGGTTAAGTGAGCGTGCAACAAGGTGGCAGATGGAGTATAATGTGGGGAAGTGTGAGATTATTCACTTTGCTGGTAAGAATATAAAAGCAGAATATTTTTTAAAAAGTGTGAAGCTTAATTGTTGATGTTCAGAGAGACTTGGGTACACTCATCCAAGGAACACAAAAAGTTAGCATGCAGGTATAGCAAGGAATTAGGAAGGTAAATGGCATTTTGGCCTTTATTGAAAGGGGATTGGAGTACAAAGATAAGCAAGTCTTGCTATAATTGTACAGGGCTTTAGTGAGACTACACCTGAAGCACTGAAGTATCGATTGTTCTATAATGAGAGGCTGAGTAAATTGGGCCTATACTGTCTGAAGTTTAGAAGAATCATAGCTGATCTCATTGAAACATATCAGATTCTGAAGGGGTTTGACAGGGTAGATAGACACAGAGAGGTTGTTTCCCCTGGCTGGAGAATCGAGAACATGGGCACAGCCTCAGGATAAAGGATTGATCATTTACGACTGAGATGAGCAGAAATTTCTTCGCTTAGAAGGTTGTGAATCTTTGGAATTGTATATCTAAGAGGGTTGTGGATGCTCCATCATTGAGTATATTGAAGCCTGAGATAGACAGATTTTTGATCTCTCAGGGAATTACTCGATACTGGGAGCAAGCCCAGGAAGGTGAAGTTGAGGTAGAAGATCAGCCATGATTGTGTTGACGGTGAAGCAGGCTTGTGGGGCAGAATGGTCTACTCCAGCTGCTAGTTCTTATGTTCGCAACTAATATTCATTGACCACTATTCTCAGTTTTGAATCTTCGAAGCAACTTCCCATTCCAATCTGCCACACTCCCTTTAACATCGTGTACTTTAATTTTATGAACAAATCTCTTTGGAGCCAAATTATCATGAGTCAGCATTCTTCTGAGATTGGGAACAGATCGTTGGGATAGTGTAGAAGAAGCTTTGCCCTGTACCTAGCATTCTCAGACTGAACTGGAATGCGTAATGCAATAGTCTCAAAGGACATTTACTCTGTATCTAACCCTGTACTGTACCTGTCCTGGGAGTGTTTGATGGGGACAGTGTAGATGGAGCTTTACTCTGTATCTAACCCCATTTTTTTTTTCTTCTTTTTTACCCAGTTTTTTTTTTATGACGAGGGGGCCTTTATTCCTCAGGCCACTTTATATACATAATTTTAAAATAACTTTATTAAAAACAGATAAATAAACAAAAAACTCAAATTAAAATGCCATTCTCGGCGTCGATGATGCACTCCAGTCCCTGCGGTGCCCACCGGTCACGGAAGGCCTCAAGGACAGACCCCCCCCGACGGCCTGCAGCCTGGACCTGTGAATTGCCACCTTGGCCAGGCCCAGGAGCAGACCGACGAGGAGACCCGTGCTGTTCCTGTCCTGGGAGCGTTTGATGGGGACAGTGTAGAGGGAGCTTTATTTTGTATCTAACCCTGTGCTGTACCTGTCCTTGGAGTGTTGGATGGGGACAGTGTAGAGGGATACAGATCCACAGGTGCCTCACCCTCAGGTTCAGATGAGCACCAGTAAGGGCCATCGGGCTAATACGCAGCCAAGGGCAAGGGCACGACAGCCAAGAGGAATCCTACCTAATGACCAGTCTGCCCATTTCCCTGCTGTAGGTAGTGGATAGCAATATGAAGTAGTACCAAATGTTTCCCCCTCCAACCACCGCTCTCCCCACCGCCCCCCCCACCCCCTCACCCCCACCACAAGGTAAGACAGACAGAGTGCTGAGCCCTGTGATTGGGACTTTAACTGTTCACTGATTGAAATCTGCTAGCTCAGGACAAGCTAGAGGTCAAACGTGGAACCTTCCTTGTTTTAATGACCCTTTTACCAGGGCAAGCCATGGGAGAGATGTACAATTTATACTCAGACCATTGAGCAGATTTTAAACAAGTCATTCAACAATCAGAAGTGACATTCTGAGCTGCTTGGAAATATCGTAAACCCTGTAGTGCCTTTTACTTTTAATTGTTTTGGATGTCTAGGCAATAAAGGGATACACCGTCTCTTTAATTATTCCCTAAAGGCGTTATGTTTTCTTGTCTTCACTTGGATCATTCAGATGAGCTCTGGCTGGGAACAGAGGTCAGCAGGAGCCTTGTTGTCTCCCTCTGAGTTGCTGTTTGCCTCATATCTGTGTGCTTGTTAGATGGTATGCTATGCGTGTCTGAGTGAGCGGCACGGAAGCGGAGCAGGCCCCGCATGTTACCCGAGATGTTTGGCGCTGTCATCATGGAGCCTTGCAGCTGTCAAAGTCTGGCAGCAGTTGGAAACAATACCATGGTGACAGTCTCAGGAATCCAGCTCCAAGCTAACAAAGTGCATAATCCCCATCACAGATTCAAAGAGCTGGTAGAAAAATGTCTGACTGTAGCACCAGGACTGTATGTTGTTCACTAACACAGGAGGCAAAAGCAAACAGTACCACAGAGAACTAAACCCACTCACTATTAAGGGGCCTTACTTACTTAAAGTTACACAGTGGAAAACAGATTAAGTGAATGATCTGACTGGAACATAAATGTGGTGAATACAAATATTAAATAAGGAAGCCTGAAAGATGATGTGAGATTGTAAGCAACTTTCCCTATAAAGTGATAGACGCATGATAGATTTGTGGAATAGAAACAAAGAAAATAGGAGAAGGAGTAGGCCATTCGGCCCTTCGAGCCTGCTCCGCCAATCAGAAAAGATCATGGCTGATAGTCTAATTCAGTACCCTGTTCCCACTTTCTCCCCATATCCCTTGATCCCTTTGACATGGAGAAATATATTTATCTCCTTCTTGAATACATCAGTCCGTTGTGTCCGTGCCGGGTCTCTACAGAGGCAATTTAGCGAGTCCCGCTGTCCCCGCCCTTTCCCTGTACCCAAGCAATTTTTTTCTCTTCAGGTGCGTATCAAATTCCTTTTTGAAAGCCACGATTGAACCTGCCTCCACCACACTCAGTCAGTGCATTCCAGATCCTAAGCACACACTGAACCTGCCTCCACCACACTCTCAGACAGTGCATTCCAGATCCTAAACACTCACTGAACCTGCCTCCACCACACTCTCAGACAGTGCATTCCAGATCCTAAGCACACACTGAACCTGCCTCCACCACACTCTCAGACAGTGCATTCCAGATCCTAAGCACACACTGAACCTGCCTCCACCACACTTTCAGACAGTGCATTCCAGATCCTAAGCACACACTGAACCTGCCTCCACCACACTCTCAGACAGTGCATTCCAGATCCTAAACACTCACTGAACCTGCCTCCACCACACTCTCAGACAGTGTATTCCAGATCCTAAACACTCACAGAACCTGCCTCCACCACACTCTCAGACAGTGCATTTCAGATCCTAAACACTCACTGAAACTGCCTCCACCACACTCTCAGACAGTGTATTCCAGATCCTAAACACTCACTGAACCTGCCTCCACCACACTCTCAGACAGTGCATTCCAGATCCTAAACACTCACTGAACCTGCCTCCACCGCACTCTCAGACAGTGCATTCCAGATCCTAAACACTCACTGAACCTGCCTCCACCACACTCTCAGACAGTGCATTCCAGATCCTAAACACTCACTGAACCTGCCTCCACCACACTCTCAGACAGTGCATTCCAGATCCTAAACACTCACTGAACCTGCCTCCACCACACTCTCAGACAGTGTATTCCAGATCCTAAACACTCACTGAACCTGCCTCCACCACACTCTCAGACTGTGCATTCCAGATCCTAAACACTCACTGAACCTGCCTCCACCACACTCTCAGACAGTGCATTCCAGATCCTAAACACTCACTGAACCTGCCTCCACCACACTCTCAGACAGTGCATTCCAGATCCTAAACACTCACTGAACCTGCCTCCACCACACTCTCAGACAGTGCATTCCAGATCCTAAACACACACTGAACCTGCCTCCACCACACTCTCAGACAGTGTATTCCAGATCCTAAACACTCACTGAACCTGCCTCCACCACACTCTCAGACAGTGCATTCCAGATCCTAAACACTCACTGAACCTGCCTCCACCACACTCTCAGACAGTGCATTCCAGATCCTAAACACTCACTGAACCTGCCTCCACCACACTCTCAGACAGTGCATTCCAGATCCTAAACACTCACTGAACCTGCCTCCACCACACTCTCAGACAGTGCATTCCAGATCCTAAACACTCACTGAACCTGCCTCCACCACACTCTCAGACAGTGTATTCCAGATCCTAAACACTCACTGAACCTGCCTCCACCGCACTCTCAGACAGTGCATTCCAGATCCTAAACACTCACTGAACCTGCCTCCACCACACTCTCAGACAGTGCATTCCAGATCCTAAACACTTGCTACGTAAAAATTGTTTCCTCATGTTGCCTTTGATTCTTTTGCCAATCACCTTAAATTGGTGCTTTCTGGTTCTCGACCCTACCGCCAATTGGAAAGGTTTCTCCCTATCTACTCTGTCTAGACCGCTCATGATTTTTAGCACTTCTTTCAAACCTCCTTTCAACCTGCTCTTCTCTGAGGAGAACAACCTCAGCTTCCCCAATCTTTCCATGTAACTGAAATTCCTCATCCCTGGAACTATTCTCATAAATCTTGCCTGCACCCTCTCTAAAGCCTTCGCATCCTATTTAAAGTGTGGTGATCAGAATTGGACACAATACTCCAGTTGAGGCCCAACCAGTGTTTTATAAAAGTTCATCATAACTTCCTTGCTTTTGTACTCTATAGGAGAATTTTATGGGCCCTATAAAAGCGGCTTTGGTGGAGTGTAGAGTGATTTAATTAGGCGTGAGTTGTTCTTTCAGATTTCCGACAGTGGTTTTTTTAATCACAATTAAGTCAGCAGTGTGTTTGTGGATGTCTAGGATTCCCCCCTGCACTGTGGTGGATTGCAGCTTTGCATGCATTTCTATATCATGAATACTCATCACCTACACTTAGTTCAAATTAAAAAGTCCTACCTGCCAGATTAAGTTTGCAGCGAGCGGTATTCCCCTGCCATGCAGTTCACATTCGTTTAAATGTGGCTTACACCAGTCGGCTTTGTGCAGTTGTACCTGAGGTCAATGATTTCATGTCTTGAACTCATTGGCACAAGGAACACCAACATTGGAATGGATGTTTGGCTTCAGGCTTGACTCCAGCAAGGCCGATTCTTCTCAGGGGATGGCGAGGAAGGCATGGGGTGGGTGGGGTGCATGGAGGAGTAGGGGAGGGTACTTGGGAAGGACGGGGTAGAGTTATCGGGTGCATAGAGGAGTAGGGGAAGGTACTTGGGCAGGACAGGGTGGAGTTATCAGATGCATGGAGGAGCAGGGGAGGGAGGAGGGGAGGACAAAAGGTGGGGTATCGGGTGCATGGAAGAGCAGGGGAGAGAGGAGTGTCCAGGGTGCATAGTGGTTGTTATTGCTGCTGAAGCTGGCTGTGGGTGGCTGTGGGCAGCTGCAGTCAACAGATGGTCATGAGGGTCCTAAAGGGAGGAATGAGTGCTGTGTACATCAGGGTCCTGTCGGGTGAATTCAGGGTACTGGCTGGCAGAGGGAACAGTCACAGTTACGGGAGCAATTGGATTTAGTGGGGGGAAGGCCAAGATTTAAGTTTGGGCATTCGACAGCATCATAGGGAGGGGAACGGGACTTGGCAATGACATCAAGGTGGATTTGAGGAGGATCAAGAGTTAGCGTCGGCATTTGGATGGTAACAGGGGTAGGAACGGAGAGAGGGATGGCATGAATAAATTGATTATGACCAGATCCAAGGTACTGAGAGGAGGTTCAATGGTAACAGAGGGAAGGTGTAAAGTTACATTGGGTGGGTCTAGGATGATAGGTGCGGGCTGGAAGGTGGCAGGAGGAGGTTAGAAGGTGGGGAAACTTGCCTGGTAGCGTAAATGTAACATTTTCTCGAAGGATAATGCAACCCAGGTGGCCACTCAAGGATTCCAAGTCGAGTGGGAGGAGACCAATGATGGTGGGTGGGATTTCCTGCTGGGTGCAATTTTAAGGCACATAATGGCGACCTGCTCATTACCTCAATGGTTCTGCTGACTGGCAACAGAAGGCTGAATTGGAATACATAGAAACATAGAAAATAGGAGCAGTAGGCCATTCGGCCCTTTGGGCCTGCTCTGCCATTCATTATGATCATGGCTGATCATATAATTCAGTACCCAGTTCCCGCTTTCTCCCCCTATCCCTTCATCCCTTTGGCATTAAGAAATATATCTATCTCCTTTTTGAATATATTTAATGACTTGGCCTCCACTGCCTTCTGTGGTAGAGAATTCCACAGGTTCACCACCCTCTGAGTGAAGACATTTCTCCTCATCTCGGTTCTAAATGGCTTACCCCGTATCCTGAGACTGTAACCCCTGGTTCTGGACTCCCCAGCCATTGGGAACATCCTCCCTGCATCTAGCTCTGCTCATTTCATTATTTGCAAAGCTGCAAAGACATGGGTCTCATCCACTCAGTTTGTTTCCTACCAAGGGAAGAAGAGCAGAGGGAGCAACTGAGGAGAGCTCTTTTCCTTCAACAGATGATGCCTGAATGCCAGCAGCAGGCAGAACGAGACAATGAGGATACTCAAAATGATGCCGTCCAGGAAAGGCATTATCGAAGACGGGCGCTGGCACCTCATTGCATCCTCAAGACAAGGACGAATTACCTTCAAATGTCAGAGAGGCAATGCCAGAGACGCCTAAGGAGGTCTTGTAAAATGGTCACAGAAATTTGTAGGATCCTGCAGCATGACCAGCAGCCGCTTAGGTTTGGTGGGAATCCTATGCCAGTTGCCCTCAAGGTTGCTGCTGCACTCAATTTCTTTTGCTAGTGGTGCCTTACAGGGATCAAAGGGCGACATATCACAGTCTGTGACCCATAGATACATCAAAGAGGTGACCAATGCCGTATTTTGACGATTTTATCTACTTACCTGTCGACGAGGACAGCCAGGCAGCAAGGTCTGCAGCCTTCAGCGCCATTGCTGGGTTCCCTAGCACACAAAGGGTGATTGATGACACTAATGTGGCCATTAGAGCTCCCTGGGAACAGCCTGCTGCATTTGTGAATTGCAAAGGCTTCCACTCTTTGAATGTACAACTGGTTTGTGACTACAGGAGAAGTATCACGCAGGTTTACACTCATTTCCCAGGGAGCTGTCATGAATCATGCATTTTGCGGAACTCACAGCTGCCAGGAATATTTGACAAGCCAGCCAAAGTTGACAGCCGGATCCTGGGTGATAAGGGTTACCCTCTTTGTACATGGTTGATGGCACCAGTGCGGCATCCCCAAAGCACAGCTGAAGAGAGATACAATGCTGCTCATGCATCCACTAGAGCCATCATCGAACACATCATTGGCAGGTTGAAAATGCACTTCCGCTGCCTTGACCGGTCTGGACGGGCTCTTCAGTACACAGAGGGTGTCACGAATAATCATTGTCTGTTGTGCATTGCACAACCTGGCAATTAGATGCAGTCACATTTTGTATGTGGAGGAACAGGAGAAACACCAATCCTCCTCAGATGAAGATGACTATGAAGAGGGTGAGGAGGAGGACAACAATGCAAATGATGCCGTTATGGATATAAAGGCCATGGAGAGACATGCAAGGGACATTAAGGAGAACCTCTTATTTGCATGTTTCAGCCAACATTGAGCATTTAACAAAGGAACGTTGGCAGGAGAAAAAAAAATTCTCAAAATATTTTCACATATGCCTGAATTCTTATTCATTGCTGTATCTAAAAGAAGGGCTCTTCTGACAACAGCACATGAACCTGCCGTGGAGGTGTGCCTAACAGCCTGTCTGCCATCAACTTCATTGAAAGCAACCTGCATCGCCATGGAAATAGGGTCCTGCATCACACAGAGGATGCTACAATCTTGCAGCACTTTGATATGACTGGCAGATCAAATCTTTTCTGGCTTACGATGGAACCGCAATTTTTCTATGGTTCTACAACACTTCTGCAAGGAATGTAAGGGAGTGACCACAGAACTACAATTGTAAGGTATGTTGGGAAGGAAAAAAGTTCAAAATCTTCAAACGACAAACAGCCATTGTTGAAGACTCAAGGCTCAGATGTCAAGGATAAAAGGACACTGGACACTTTCAGAAATGCTTTGTAAGCATCAATACATTCCTGCCATAGGCCTCCAATAATCATTTCCCTTTTCAACTGAAACAAAACGAATCATTTAGAAGAATGCATCAAATATTGAAGCAAATAAATCTATTTGATACCATATCTAAGTCCTCGAAACATAGGAACAGGAGGAGGCCAGTTAGCCGTTGAGCCTGTTCCACCATTCAATGAGATCATCAAATGAGAACTCAATATTACAGAAAGCCAAGAGGTGTATAGAAAGTGGAGGGTTAAAATCAAAAAGGAAATTAGGAAAGCAAAGAGAGGGCATGAAAGAATATTGGCAAGTAAAATCAAGGAGAACTATACAATGTTTTATCAATATATTAAGTGTAAGAGGATAACTAAAGAAAGTAGAGCCCAAAAAAGACCAAAGAGGTAACCTATATGTGGAGGTGGAAGATGTGGGTATGGTTCTTAATGAATGCTTTGCGTTTGTCTTCACAAAAGAGGGAGACGATGCAGACATTGTAGTTAAGGAGGAGGAGTATGAAGTATTGGATGTGATAAACATAGGGAGAGAGGAAGTATGAAGAGAATTAGTATCCTTGAAAGTTGATAAATCACCGAATGAACTGTACCCCAGGCTGTTAAAAGAAGCCAGGGAGGTAATAGCGCAAGGTCTGACCATCATTTTCAAATCCTCACTGGTTACAGGTGTGGTGCCAAAAGATTGGAGGTCTGCTAACGTTGTACCTTTGTTTAAGAAGAGAGCGAGGGATAGACCAAATAATTACAGGCCAGTCAGTCTAACCTCAGTAGTGGGCAAATTATTGCAATCAGTTCTAAGAGGCAGGATAAACTGTCACTTGGAAAGGCACAGATTTATCAAGGATAGTCAGCATGGATTTGTTAAGGGAAGGTTGTGTCTGACTAACTTGACTGAGTTTTTTGAGGAAGTAATAAGAAGGATTTTTTTTATTCGTTCAGGGGATGTGGGCGTCACTGACTATGCCAGCATTGATTGCCCATCCCTAATTTCCCTTGAGAAGGTGGTGGTGAGCTGCCTTCTTGAACCGCTGCAGTCCTTGGGGTGTAGGTACACCAACAGTGCTGTTCGGAAGGGAGTTCCAGGATTTTGAGCCAGCGACAGTGAAGGAATGGCGAATTAGTTCCAAGTCAGGATGGTGTGTGGCTTGGAGGAGAATCTGCAGGTGGTGGTATTCCCATGCATCTGCTGCCCTTGTCCTTCTAGTGGGCTTGGAAGGTGCTGTTGAAGGAGCCTCGATGAGTTGCTGCAGTGCAACTTGTAGATGACACACACTGCTGCCACTGTGCGTCAGTGGTAAAGGGAGTGAATGTTGAAGGTGGTGAATGGGGTGCCAATCAAGCAGGCTGCTATGTCCTGGATGTTGACGAGCTTCCTGAGTGTTGTTGGAGCTGCACCCATCCAAACAAGTGGAGAGTATTCTATCACACTCCTCATTTGTGCCTAGTAGATGCTGGAAAGGCATTGGGGAGTCAGGAGGTGAGTGACTCGCCTCAGAATTCCTAGCCTGTGACCTGCTCTTGTGGCCATAGTATTTATATGGCTACTCCCGTTCAGTTTCTGGTCAATGGTAACTGCAGGATGTTGATAGTGGGAGATTCAGTGATCGTAATGCCATTGAATGTCAAGTGGCGATGGTTAGATTCTCTCTCGTTTGAGATGGTCATTCCCTGGCACTTGTGTGGTGTCAATGTTACTTGCCATTTATCAGCCTAAGCCTGGATGTTGTCCAGGTCTTGCTGCATATGGACACGGGCTGCTTCAGTATCTGCAGAGTCGTGAATGGCGCTGAACATTGTGCAATCATCAGCAAACATCCCCACTGCTGATTGACGAGGGTAGTGCAGTTGATGTGCTCTACATGGATTTTAGCAACGCCTTTGACAAGATCCCACCTGGCAGACTGGTTAAAAAAAAAGCTCATGGGATCCAGGGGAATGCAGCAAGGTGGATACAAAATTGGCTCAGTGGCAGGAAACAAAGGGTAATTGTTGACGGGTGTTTTTGCGATTGGAAGGCTGTCTCCAGTGGTGTTCCACGAGGCTCAGTACTGGGTCTTCTGCTTTTTGTGGTACATATTAAACGATATGGATGTCAATGTAAGGGGGAATAATCAAGAAGTTTGCAGATGACACAAATATTGGCCACGTGATTGAAAGCGAGGATAGCTGTAGGCTGCAGGAAGATATCAATGGACTGGTAAGGTGGGCAGAAAAACAGCAAATGGAATTCAACCCATAGAAGTGTGAGGTGATGCATTTGAGGACGTCAAACAAGGCAAAGGAATACACAATAAATGGGAGGATACTTAGATGTGTAGAGGAAGTGAAGGACCTTGGAGTGATTGTCCACGGATCCCTGAAGGTAGCAGGACAGGTAGACTGTAAAAGCTTCTTTAGGTATGTGAAAAGGAAAAGATTAGCAAGAACAAATGTGGGTCCATTACAGGCAGAGACAGGAGAATTTATAATGGAGAATGAGGAAATGGCAGAGAAACAAAACAATTACTTTGTGTCTGTTTTCACAGAGGAAGACACAGAAAATCTCCCAGAAATACTAGGGAACTAAGGGACTTGTGAAAATGAGGAACTGAAACAAATTAGTATTAATAAAGAGGCAGTACTTGAAAAATTAACTGGATTGAAGGTTGACCAGATGAGCAAAATGCTAGAGTGTTGAAGGAGGAGGCTATAGAGATAGTGGTTGCATTGGTGGTTACCTTTCAAAATTCTATAGATTCTGGAACGATTCCTGCAGACTGGAAAGTAGCAAATGTAACCCCACTATTTAAGAAAGGAAGGAGAGAGAAAACGGGGAACTACAGACCTGTTAGTTTGACGTCAGTAGTAGGGGATTTGGACAGGCTAAGTGAATGTGCAAGAACATCGCACATGGAATATAATGTGAATAAGTGTGAAGTTATCTACTTAGGTAGAACAAAACAGGAAGACAGTATTTCTTAACTGGTGAGAGTTAAGAAGTGTTGATGTCCAAAGGGATCTAGGTGCCCTTGTTCATGAATCGCTAAAAGCTAGCATGCAGGTGCAGTAAGCAATTAATAAGGCAAATGGTATGTTGGCCTTCATCGTAAGGGCTTTTAAGTAACAGAGTAAAAATGTCTTGCTGCAATTGTATAGAGCCTTGGTGAGACCACTCCTGGGTTATTGTGTACAGTTTTGGTCTCCTATCCAAGGAAGGATATACTTGCCATAGAGGGAATGCAAGGGAGGTTCACTAAACTAATCCCTGGGATGGTGGGATTGTTTTATGAGGAGAGATTGAGGAAACTGGGCCTGTATTCTCTGGAGATTTGAAGAATGAGAGGTGGTCTCACTGAAACTTACAAAATTCTTACAGGGCTCAACAGGGTGGATTTGGATAGAATGTTTCCCCAGGCTGGTGAGTCTAGAACCAGGGGACATAATCTCAGAATAAGGGGTAGGCTTTTTAAGCCTGAGATGAGGAGGAATTTCAGAGGGTGGTGAATCTTTGGAATTCTTTACCTCAGAGGGCTGTGGAAGCTCAATCATTGAGCATGTTCAAGACAGAAATCGATGGATATCTGGAGACTAATGAGATCAAGGGATATGGGGATAGTGTGGGAAAATGGCATTGAGGTAGATGATCAGCCATGATTTAATTGAATGGTGGAGCAGGCTCGATGGGATGAATGGCCCACTCCTGCTCCTATGTTCCTAAGGTGGTTAAGAAGCCATATGGAATCTTTCCTTTATTAGGCGAGGTCTCGAATATGAGCAGGGAGGTTATGCTGTATAACTCATTGGTTAGGCCACAGCTTGAGTACTGTGTGCAGTTCTGGTCACCTCATTACAGAAAGGATGTCATTGCACTAGAGAGGGTACAGAGAAGATTTACAAGGATGTTGCCAGGACTGGAAAAGTGCAGCTATGAGGAAAGATTGGAATAGGCTGGGGTTGTTCTCCTTGGAACAGAGAATTGGAATTTAGAAGAATGAGGACTTGACAGGGTGGATGCTGAGAGGATGTTTCCCCTTGTGAGGGAGTCTAGAACTAGGGGATACTGTTTAAAAATTAGGGTTCCCCCATTTAAGACTGAGATAAGGAGAAATGTTTTCTCTCAGAGGGTCGTTATTCTGTGGAATTCTCTTCCCCAGAGACCAGTGGAGGCAGGGTCATTAAATATATTCAAGGCTGAGTTGGATAGATTTTTGATCGACGGGAGAGTCAAGGATTATGGGGGGTGGACAGGAAAGTGGAGTTGAGACCACAATCAGATCAGCCTGATTTTATCGAATGGCAGAGCAGGCTCAAGGGGCCAAATGACCTACTCCTGCTCCTAATTCTTGTGTTCTTGTATTCTGAGATCTCTTAGTTCCTCTACTTACCTGGACTTGCATCTTCCAAGTAATAAGTGATCTCCCTATTCTTCCTATCAAAATGTACTACCTCACATTTATCTGTGTTGAACTTCATTTGCTAATTATTTTTCCATTCTGCAAATGTATTAATGTTCTCCTGTGATTTGTTTCAGTCCTCTTCAGTATTGACTATTCCCCCTGAATTTGGTGTCATGTGCAAATTTAGAAATTGTATTTTTGATTCCAAAGCCCAAATCGTGAATGTAAATTGTGAACAGCAGTGGTCCCAGCACTGATCCTTGTTGAACACTACTTCCCACATTCTGCCACTCTGAATAACTACCCTTTATTCTTACTCTCTGCTTTCTGTCTTAAAGGTAGTTAGCAATCCATTCTGCCACTTGTCCCCTGACTCTGCATTCTCTGACCTTATTCATTAGTCTCTTATGGGTACCTTACTGATGGCCTTTTGAAAATCTGGATACATTACATCTACTACAGTACCATTGTCTAATCTCCCTGTTACCTCCTCAATGTGGTTGGTCAAGCAAGATTTTCCCTTTTAAAATCCAGGCGAACTATTAATTATTATATTTTTCTTTTCTAGATGTTATTTGCTTCTCTCCTTTAATAAGGATTCCATGATTTTTCCTACCACCAATGTTAAGCTGACTGGCCTATAATTCCCTAAGAATGTTCTGTCTCCCTTCTAAAATATAAGAATTACATTAGCTATCCACCCAGTCTGCTGGCACTACACCTTTTTCTAACTAATTATTAACTACGTTTAGTAATGCCTCAGCTATCTCTTACCTAGATTCTTTTAAAATATGTGGATGCAATCCATCCGGACCAGGGATTTTATCCTCTTTGAGTTGGAATAGTTTATTCAATATATCCCCCTTTTTATTTGAATTACACTTATGGAGGGCGCTAGCTATGAAGAGAGGTTGAGTAGATTAGGATTATTTTCATTAGAAAGACGGAGGTTGAGGGGGGACCTGATTGAGGTGTACAAAATCATGAGAGGTATAGACAGGGTGGATAGCAAGAAGCTTTTTCCCAGAGTGGGGGATTCAATTACTAGAGGACACGAGTTCAAAGTGAAAGGGGAAAAGTTTAGGGGGGATATGTGTGGAAAGTTCTTTACGCAGAGGGTGGTGGGTGCCTGGAACGCGTTGCCAGCGGAGGTGGTAGACGCGGGCACGATAGCGTCTTTTAAGATGTATCTAGACAGATACATGAATGGGCAGGAAGCCAAGAGATACAGACCCTTAGAAAATAGGCGACAGGTTTAGATAGAGGATCTGGAGCGGCGTAGGCTTGGAGGGCCGAAGGGCCTGTTCCTCTGCTGTAATTTTCTTTGTTCTTTGTTCTTTATTTTAGTGTCATTTATGGCACAGAAGGAGCCCATTCGGCCCATCGAGTCCATGCTGGCTCCCCATGGAGTTATCCGGTCAGTCCCACCACCACCACCCCCCCCTCCCCCCCCCCCGGCTCGATCCCCATAGCCCTGCAAGTTTATTTCCTTCAAGTGCCCATCCAATTTCCTTTTGAAGTCATTGAGTTTCTCCGCTTCCACCAACCTTGTGGGCAGTGAGTTCCAGGTCATTACCACCCTCTCTGTGAAAAAAGTTCTTCCTCATATTCCCCCTGCATCTCTTGCCCAAAACCTTCAATCTGTGTCCCTTAGTCCTTGGAAGTTAATGGAAACTGTTTTATCTAACTTATTAAAGCCTGTCATAATCGTGTACACTTCGATTAAATCTCCCTTCAATCTCGTTTGTTCGAAGGAGAACAACCCCAGCTCTTCCAACCTAACCTTGTAACTAAAATCCCCCATCCCCGAAATCTTTCTGGTAAATCTCCTCTGCACCCTCTCAAGGACCCTCACATTCTTTCAGAAGTGTGGTGATCAGAACAGTAGCAATACTCCAGTTGGGGCCTAACCAGAGCTTTATAAAGGTTCAATATAACTTCCCTGCTTTTGTACTCAATACCTCTATTTATGAAGCCCAAGATCCCACTCTCTCAATATGTCCTGCCACCTTCAAAGATTGATGCACATGCACCCCAGGTCCCTCTGTTCCTGCACACTCTTTAAAACTGTGCCATTAGGAATATATTGCCTCACCCTATTCCTTCTGCCAATTGCATCACTGCACACATGTCTGTATTAAATTCTATCTGCCACGTGTCTGCCCATTCTGTTAGCCTATTCATGTCCTGTTGCAGGCGGTTCATATCATCTCTTTGCTGATCACATCATCATTCAATGTCATGATTACCTCTTCTATCTCCCTGAAGCTCAACAATTGTTTAATATTTCTGCCATCTCTCCATTGTTAACTGTTGGATTCTCCTGTCGATCCCTTAATGGTCCTATTCCCATCCCAGCCTTCCATTTTTTATTGATATGCCTGTAAAATATTTTACTATTTTGTTTTATGTTCATTGATAATTTAATTTCATAGTTCCTCTTTGTCTTCCTAATTGTTTCTTTTTGACTTCCCTCCTAATCTCTTTGTGTTCTCTCTCATCATACACTCCTCTGCTGTCTATGTTTTTTTTATTCATTCATGGGATATGGGCGTGGCTGACTTGGCCACCATTTATTGCCCATCCTTAATTGCCCTTGAGAAGGTGGTGGTGAGCTGCCTTCTTGAACCTCTGCTTCCATGTGGGTCGGGTAAACCCACAGTGCTGTTAGGAAGGAAGTTCCAGGATTTTGATCCAGTGACAGTGAAGGAACGGCGATATAGTTCCAAGTCAGGATGGTGTGTGGCTTGGAGGGGAACTTGCAGGTGGTGGTGTTCCCATGCAACCGCTACCCTGTCCTTCTAGTTGGTAGAGGTCATGGGTTTGGAACATAAGAACATATGAACATAAGAACCAGGAGCAGGAGTAGGCAATTCAGCCCCTTGAGCCTCCTCTGCCATTCAATACGATCATGGCTGATCTCATCTTGGCATCAACTCCACTTTCCTGCCCATTATCCATAACCCTTCAACCCATTACTAATTAAAAATCTGTCTATTCCTGCTTAAATTTACTCAATGTCCCGGCATCCACCGCACTCTGGGGTAGTGAATTCCACAGACTCACGACCCTTTGAGAGAAGTAATTTCTCCTCATCTGTGTTTTAAATCTGCTACCCCTTATCCTAAAACTATGACCTCTCGTTCCAGATTGCCCCACCACAGGAAACATCCTCTCTACGTCTACTTTGTCAATCCCCTTAATCATCTTATATACCTCAATTAGATCTCCTCTCATTCTTCTAAACTCCAGAGAGTAAAGGCCTAAACTGCTCAATCTCTCTTCATAAGACAAACCCCTCATCTCTGGAATCAATCTAGTGAACCTCCTCTGAACAGCCTCCAATGCAACTACATCCCTCCTCAAGTAAGGGGACCAAAACTGTACACAATACTCCAGGTGCGGTCTCACTAATGCCTTGTACAGTTGCAGCAACACTTCCCTACTTTTATACTCTATTCCTTTGGCAATAAATGCCAAAATTCCATTTGCCTTCCTTATTACCTGCTGTACCTGCAAACTAGTTTTCTGTGATTCATGCACGAGGACACCCAGATCCCTCTGCACCGAAGCACTCTGAAGTTTCTCTCCATTTAGATAATTTGCCTTTCTATTCTTCTGACCAAAATGGATAATCTCACACTTATCCACGTTAAACTGCATCTGCCAAATTTTGGCCCATTCACCTAACCTATCCATATCCATTTGTAAATTTCTTATTTCTTTATTGCAGCTTACTATCCCACCTATTTTAGTGTCATCTGCAAATTTGGCTATCGTACCTTCTATCCCTGCATCCAGGTCATTCATATGGATTGTAAATAGTTGGGGCCCGAGGACCGAACCCTGTGACACCCCACTAGTTACATCTTGCCAACCAGAAAAGAACCCATTTATCCTGAGTCTCTGTTTTCTGTTGGTTAGTCAATCCTCTATCCAAGCTAATAAATTGCACCTAACCCCATGTGATCCTACCTTGTGTATTAACCTTTTGTGTGGCACCTTATCAAATGTCTTCTGGAAATCCAGATATACTACATCTACAGAATCCCCATTATCCACTTTACTTGTTACATCTTCGAAGAACGCTAGCAAATTAGTCAAACCACGATTTACCCTTCATAAAACCATGCTGACTCTGATGGATTGCGTTTTGACTTTCTAAGTGTCTTAAGCTGCAATAAAGAAATAAGAAATTTACAAATGGATATGGATAGGTTTGGTGACCTTCTTAATAATGGATTCTAACAATTTCCCAATGACAGATGTTAAACTAACTGATCTGTAGTTTCCTACTTTATGCCTCCCTCCCTTTTTGAATAAGCATTTGAATTAGCATTTTTCCAATCCACTGGAACCTTTCCCGCATCCAGGGAATTTTGGAATATTATAACCAATGGATCCACTATCTCCGCTGCCACTTCCTTTAAGACCCTAGGATGTAGGCCATCAGACCCTGGGGACTTGTCTGCCTTCAATCCCAATAGTTTGCTCAGTACTTTTGCCCTGCTGATGATGATTGTTCTAAGTTCCTCCCTTTCTATAACCTCTGCATTACCTGTTACTATTGGGATGGTACTAGTGTCCTCCATCGTGAAAACTGAGGCAAAATACTGATTTAGTGTCTCTGCCATTTCTGTGTTCCCCTCTATTAACTCCCCTGTCTCATCCTCCAAAGGACCAACATTCACTTTAGCTACTCTCTTCCCTTTTATATACTTATAGAAACTTTCGCTATCCGTTTTTATATTTTGAGCTAGTTTTCTTTCAGAATTTACCTTTGCTCTTTTTATTACTTTTTTTAGCAACTCTTTGTTAAACTTTAAAAGTTTCCTAATCTTCCAGCCTGCCACTGGCCTTTAAAATATGGTATGCCGTAGGTTTTGTCTTTATGTTGTCCTTAACTACCTTGCTTAGCCATGGATGTTTTTTCTCTCTCTTAGAATCGTTCTTCTTCTCGAGAATATATTTTAGTTGGGAAGAATTGAATATCTCCTTAAACATCTGCCTCTGCGCATCAACTGTCCTACCTTTTAGTCTTCCTGCCCAGTCCACTAGGGCCAAATCTGTCCTCCTGCCTATGTAATTACCTTTGTTTAACTCCAGAACGCTAGTGTGGGACTCCAGTTTCTCACCCTCAAAGTGAATTTGAAATTCTAGCATGCTATGATCACTCTTCCCTAGAGGATCCTTAACTATGAGATCATTAATTAATCCCACCTCATTACACAATACCAAATCTAGAATAGCCTGCTCCCTGGTTGGTTCCACAACATATTGCTCCAAAAAACAATCTCTAATACATTCAATGAAATTTCCTTTGAGGCTACCCTTACTAATTTCATTAATCCAGTCTATATGTATATTAAAATCACCCATGATTATTGCCGTACCTTTCTTACAAGTCCCCAGTATTTCCTGGTTTATACTGTGCCCCACTGCGGAATTACTGTTTGGTTCCTGTGGATTACTCCCACCAGGGACTTCTTTCTCTTGCTATTTCTTATTTCTACCCAGACTGATTCTACGTCTTGATCTCCAGTGCCTATATCATTTCTCACTACAGCACTGATCTCTTCCTTCACTAACAAAGCTACACCACCTCCTTTTCCTTCCTGCCTATCCTTCCGAAATACTGAGCACCCTTGGATATTCGATTCCCAAACCTGAATTCCCTGCAACCATGTCTCAGTAATCGCCACTAAATCGTACCCATTCGTCTCTATTTGCGCTGTTAACTCATTAATTTTATTCCGGATGCTTCGTGCATTCAGATACAAAGCCTTTAAATTTTTTCTATTATCAAATTTCCCTACTCTTGCATGATTCCTTGGTGCCATACGATGTTCACCTGTTATGTCCCTAACTTTTAGTTTCTGGTAACAATCAGCCTCATCACTAACCTGCACTCCTACCTTCTCCTTTAACTTTGACTTCCTAATTTTCCATGCAACTGAACCCTCCCCCCGCACTACGGCTCACTGGTACAGCAAAACTTCAGATTTTTTTTAATCGTTCATAGGATGTGGGCGCCGCTGGCTAGGCCAGCGTTTATTGCCCATTCCTGATTGCCCTTGAGAAGGTGGTGGTGAGCTGCCTTCTTGAACCGCTGCAGTCCATGTGGGGTAGGTACACCCACAGTGCTGATAAGAAGGGAGTTCCAGGATTTTGACCCAGCGACAGTGCAGGAACGGTGATATAGTTCCAAGTCAGGATGGTGTGTGACTTGGAGGAGAACTTGCAGGTGGTGGTGTTCCCATGCATCTGCTGCCCTTGTCCTTCGAGATGGTAGAGCTCGCGGGTTTGGAAGGTGCTGTTGAAGGAGCCTTGGTGAGTTACTGCAGTGCATCTTGTCGGCTGTACACACTGCTGCCACTGTGCGTCGGTGGTGAAGGGAGTGAATGGTTGTGGATGGGATGCCAATCAAGCAATGTACTTAATGTATGCCTCTTTCCAAACCCTCACTTGTTCCCTTAGGTCTTTATTCATCCATGGACTCTCACTAGTGTTTAGCTTGTTCTTTCCTTTTAGTGCAATATATTTTTCTTGTACTCTGTTGAACACCAATATCGCTACCCATTTTATTTTCCCAAGTTCTATTCACAGCCCCTCAAAATCATATTTTCTTCAATCTGTTAACTTGGGTTTCATCATACTTAATCCTTCTCTATCAATCATCTTAAAGCATATTATATGATGGTCACTATTGCCTATACAGAACATAGAACAGTACAGCACAGTACAGGCCCTTCGGCCCACGATGTTGTGCCGAACCTTTAACCTACTCTAAGATCAAACTAACTACATACCCTTCATTCTACTATCATCCATGTACCTATCCAGAGTCGCTTAAATGTCCCTAATGTATCTGCTTCTACTACCACCGCTGGCAGTGCATTCCACGCACCCACCACTCTCTGTGTAAAGAACCTACCTCTGACATCTCCCCGAAACCTTCCTCCAATCACCTTAAAATTATGCCCCCTGGTGATAGCCCTTTCCATCCTGGGAAAAAGTCTCTGGCTATCCACTCTATCTATGCCTCTCATCATCTTGTACCCCTCTATCAAGTCACCTCTCATCCTTCTTCGCTCCAATGAGAAAAGCCCTAGCTCCCTCAATCTTTCTTTGTACGACATGCCCTCCAGTCCAGGCAGCATCCTGGTAAATCTCCTCTGCACCCTCTCTAAAGCTTCCACATCCTTCCTATAATGAGGCGACCAGAACTGAACACAAAATTCCAAGTGTGGTTGAACCAGGGCCTTATAGAGCTGCAGCATAACCTCGTGGCTCTTAAACTCAATCCCCCTGTTAATGAAAGCCAACACACCATACGCCTTCTTAACAACCCTATCAACTTGGGTGGCAACTTTGAGCGATCTATGGACATGGACCCCAAGATCCCTCTGTTCCTCCACACTACCAAGAATCCTGTCTTTAAGCCTCTTTTCCACATTCAAATTCGACCTTCCAAAATGAATCACTTCACACTTTTCCAGGTTGAACTCCATCTGTCACTTCTCAGCCCAGCTCTGCATCCTGTCAATGTCCCGTTGCAACCTACAACAGCCTTCCACACTATCCACAACTCCAGCAACCTTCGTGTCATCGGCAAACTTGCTAACCCACCCTTCCACTTCCTCATCCAAGTCATTTATGAAAATCACAAAGAGCAGAGGTCCCAGAACAGATCCTTGTGGAACACCACTGGTCACCGAGCTCCATGCTGAATACTTTCCATCTACTACCACCCTCTGACTTCTATGGGCCAGCCAATTTTGTATCCAGACAGCCAACTTTCCCTGACTCCCATGCCTCCTTACTTTCTGAATGAGCCTACCATGGGGAACCTTATCAAATGCCTTGCTAAAATCCATATACACCACATCCACTGCTCTTCCTTCATCAATGTGTTTTGTCACATCTTCAAAGAATTCAATAAAGCTTGTGAGGCATGACCTGCCCCTCACAAAGCTATGCTGACTGTCTCTAATCAAACCATGCTTTTCCAAATAATCATAAATCCTGTCTTTCAGAATCCTCTCCAATAATTTGCCCACTACCGACGTAAGACTGACTGGTCTATAATTCCCAGGGTTATCCCTATTCCCTTTCTTGAACAAGGGAACAACATTTGCCACCCTACAATCATCCGGTACTACTCCAGTGGACAGTGAAGACGCAAAGATCATCGCCAAAGGCGCAGCAATCTCTTCCCTCGCTTCCCGTAATATCCTTGGGTATATCCCGTCTGGCCCCGGGGACTTATCTGTCCTCATATCATTCAAAGATTCCAGCACATCCTCCCTCTTAACATCAACCTGTTCGAGCATATCAGCCTGTTTCACGCTGTCCTCACAAACGACCAGGTCCCTCTCACTAGTGAATACTGAAGTAAAGTATTCATTTAGGACCTCCTCCGACTCCAGGCACAAGTTCCCTCCATTATCCCTGATCGGCCCTACCCTCACTCTGGCCATCCTCTTGTTCCTCACATTAGTGTAGAACGCCTTGGGATTTTCCTTAATCCTACCCACCAAGACTTTTTCATGTCGCCTTCTGGCTCTCCTAAGTCCATTCTTCAGTTCCTTCCTGGCTACCTTGTAACCCTCTAGAGCCCTGTCTGATCCTTACTTCCTCAACCTTAAGTAAGGTTCCTTCTTCCACTTGACTAGCTGTTCCACATCTCTTGTCATCCAAGGTTCCTTCATCCTACCATCCCTTCCCTGCCTCATCGGGACAAACCTATCCAGCAGTCGCAGCAAGTGCTCCCTAAACAACCTCCACATTTCTGTCGTGCATTTCCCTGAGAACATCTGTTCCCAATTTATGCTCCCCAGTTCCTGCCTAATAGCATTGTAATTCCCCCTCCCCCAATTAAATATTTTCCCATCCCATCTGCTCTTGTCCCTCTCCATGACTATAGTAAAGGTCAGGGAGTTGTGATCACTATCACCGAAATGCTCTCCCACCGAGAGATCTGCCACCTGGCCTGGTTCGTTGCCAAGCACCAAGTCCAACATATGTTCCCCTATTTTTACTTTTCTTCTCTACTCTGGTTGATTTCTCATTACTGGAGTCAATTGTGAATTTTCCCTTGTTGGGCTTTTTACATATTGGATTAGAAGGAGGCCTGTACACAGTGTAGGAACTCCATTCCTTTATCCCTTTGACCTACCTTTTCTGCCCAATTAATATCGGGGAAGTTGAAACCTCCCATGATTATTATTCTATGTTTTTTACGCAATTCCCTTATTTGTCTGCATGTTTCTTCCTCCACCTCCCTTCCACTATTAGGTGGTCTGTGGACTATACCTATTAGTGTTGATTGATCCTTTTTCTCTATCCATATGGAGTCCATTCCTTTTCTTCTACTGCCATTATATTATCCCTAATATGTGCAAGCTAGTCCACCTTCCTTTTTCCCTCTCTATCGTTTCTAAATATATTATACTCTGCAATATTTAATTCCCAGTCCTGATGAGTCTGTAACAGTTTTTTCTAATGCATTCCAAGCGCTTGCTGTCATCTACTGTTTTAACTTCCTAAAAAATGTATCAAGAATTTGTCCGCTAATACCATTGCCAGCAGTATTTTTAGACTACAGTCTCTAACACCTAGTATATCTAACATGTCCTGTTCCTGCCATGGGAGTATTTGATGGGGACAGTGTAGAGTGACCTATACTCTGTATCTAAACCCCGTGCTGTACCTGTCCTGGGAGTATTTGATGGGGACAGTGTAGAGTGACCTATACTCTGTATCTAAACCCCGTGCTGTACCTGTCCTGGGAGTATTTGATGGGGACAGTGTAGAGTGACCTATACTCTGTATCTAAACCCCGTGCTGTACCTGTCCTGGGAGTATTTGATGGGGACAGTGTAGAGTGACCTATACTCTGTATCTAAACCCCGTGCTGTACCTGTCCTGGGAGTATTTGATGGGGACAGTGTAGAGTGACCTATACTCTGTATCTAACCCCGTTTTTAAAAATCTAACCCCGTTTTTTTTTACCCTGTTTTTTTTTTAAGGTGGCCTTTATACCCCAGGCCCCTTTTATATTTTTCATGTCGAGGGCGCCTTTATTCCTCAGGCCCCCATTATATACATACTTATATTTTAAAAATAACTTTATTAAAAACAGAAATAAACAAAAACTCAAATTAAAATGCCATTCTCGGCATCGACAATACACTCCAGTCCCTGCGGTGCCCACCGGTCACGGAAGGCCTCAAGCGTACCGGCGGACACCGCATGCTCCTTCTCCAGGGACACCCGGGCGCGAACGTAACCGCGGAAGAGGGGCAGGCAGTCGGGGAGGACAGACCCCCCGACGGCCCGCAACCTGGACCTGTGAATTGCCACCTTGGCCAGGCCTAGGAGCAGACCGACAAGGAGATCCTCCTCCCGGCCCAAGCCCCTCCGCACCGGGTGCCCAAAGATCAGGAGCGTGGGACTGAAATGCAGCCAGAATTTGAGGAGCAGCCCCTTCAGATACTCAAATAGGGGCTGCAACCTCGCACACTCCGTATAAACGTGGAACACGGACTCGCCCAGGCCGCAGAAAGTACAGGCTCAGGCCCCCTTTATGTACATAATTTTAAAATAACTTTATTAAAAACAGATAAATATATCTAACCCCATTTTTATTTTTCTTTCTGGGAGTGTTTGATGGGGACAGTGTGGAGGGAGCTTTACTCTGTATCTAACCCCATTTTTTTTTTTTTTTTTTCTTGATGGGACAGTGTAGAGGCAGCATTACTCTGTATCTAACCCATTTTTTTTTTTCTTTTTTTTTTATACCCCAGGCCCCTTTTATATTTTTCACATCGAGGGGGCCTTTATCCCTCAGGCCCCCTTTATGTACATATTTACAGTTTTGAAATAACTTTATTAAAACAGATAAATAAACAAAAAACTCAAATTAAAATGCCATTCTCGGCGTCGACGATGCACTCCAGTCCCTGCGGTGCCCACCGGTCACGGAAGGCCTCAAGCGTACCGGCGGACACCGCATGCTCCTTCTCCAGGGACACCCGGGCGCGAACGTAACCGCGGAAGAGGGGCAGGCAGTCGGGGAGGACAGACCCCCCGACGGCCCGCAACCTGGACCTGTGAATTGCCACCTTGGCCAGGCCTAGGAGCAGACCGACAAGGAGATCCTCCTCCCGGCCCAAGCCCCTCCGCACCGGGTGCCCAAAGATCAGGAGCGTGGGACTGAAATGCAGCCAGAATTTGAGGAGCAGCCCCTTCAGATACTCAAATAGGGGCTGCAACCTCGCACACTCCGTATAAACGTGGAACACGGACTCGCCCAGGCCGCAGAAAGTACAGGCTCAGGCCCCCTTTATGTACATAATTTTAAAATAACTTTATTAAAAACAGATAAATATATCTAACCCCATTTTTATTTTTCTTTCTGGGAGTGTTTGATGGGGACAGTGTGGAGGGAGCTTTACTCTGTATCTAACCCCATGCTGTACCTGTCCTGGGAATGTTTAATGGGACAGTGTAGAGGGAGCTTTACTTAGTATCTAACCTGCCCTGCGAGTGTTTAATGGGGCAGAGCAGAAGGAGCTTTATTTTGTAATTCGCCTATGCTGAACCTGCCCTGGGAGTGTTAATAGCACAATACTCTGTATCCAATCATTCTGGTTCTGTGCCTGGGAGTTCTTGCTGCTGTTACGGGATTTGTAGAATGGAAACTATTGCATTCTCACCACTGATAGCCCTCACTATGATGAAAATGTTCACAAAAGAAAATGCTTAAAAGTTGTTTCTAACTGAAGTTACTTTGGAAATTAGGAAGGAAGATTCCTGGCCCAGAACAAGCTGTCTATAAAATATGATTCATGTCCTTTGACTGACAATTAGATACAATGGTTTCTGTGGGTTTCTCTTTGAGCTAAACTTTAAAACAGATGAGAATCTATAAAAACGTGCTATGCTTTGTCACTAGTTAAATATGTAAAGTGTATATTTAAAGAAAACATCACCAAAGTTTAAACAAACAGAAGAATAAATTGCTAAACCTCACATCAGTGAGCTATCAGTTTTCTTAGTTTTTTTTGTTCGTTCATGGGCTGCGTTGGGCACTGGCTGGGTCAGCATTTATCGCCCATCTCTAATTGCCCTTGAGAAGGTGGTGGTGAGCTGCCTTCTTGAACCATTGCAGTCCTTGTGGGTGTAAGTACACTCACAGTGCTGTTAGAAAGGGAGTTCCAGGATTTTGACCCAGCGACAATGAAGGAACGGTGAGGGGAATTTGCAAGTGGTGGTGTTCTTATGCATCTGCTGCCCTTGTCTTCCTACGTGGTAGAGGTCGTAGGTTTGGAAGGTGCTGTCGAAGGAGCCTTGGTGAGTTGCTGCAGTGCATCTTGTAGATGGTACACACTGCTGCCACTGTGCGTCGGTGATGGAGGGAGTGAATGTTGAAGGTGGTGGATGAGTGCCAATCAAGCAGGCTGCTTTGTCCTGGATGATGCCGAGCTTCTTGAGTGTTCACAGAATAATACAGTGCAGAAGAGGCCCATCGAGTCTGCACCGATGCATTAAAACACCTGACCTGTCTACCTAATCCCATTTGCCAGCATTGGCCCATAGCCTTGAATGTTATGACATGTGAAGTGCTCATCCAGGTACTTTTTAAAGGATGTGAGGCAACCTGCCTCTACCACCCTACCAGGCAGGGCATTCCAGACCATCACCACCCTCTGGGTAAAAAAGTTCTTCCTCAAATACCCCTTAAACCTCCCGCCTCTCACCTTAAACTTGTGACCCCTGGTAACTGACCCTTCAACTAAGGGGAACAGCTGCTCCCTATCCACCCTGTCCATCCCCCTCATAATCTTGTACACCTCGATCAGGTCACCCCTCAGTCTTCCCTGCTCCAGCGAAAACAATCTAAGCCTATCCAACCTCTCTTCATAGCTTAAATGTTCCATCCCAGGCAACATCCTGGTGAATCGCCTCTGCACCCCCTCCAATGCAATCACATCCTTCCTATAATGTGGCGACCAGAATTGCACACAGTACTCCAGCTGTGGCCTTACCAAAGTTCTGTACAACTCCACATGACCTCCCTGCTTTTGTAATGTATGCCTCGATTGATAAAGGCGAGTGTCCCATATGCCTTTTTCACCACCCTATTAACCTGCCCTTCTGCCTTCAGAGATCTATGGACAAACACGCCAAGGTCCCTTTGTACCTCGGAACTTCCCAGTGTCAGGCCATTCATTAAATACTTCCATGTCACATTACTCCTTCCAAAGTGTATCACCTCACACTTTTCAGCGTTAAATTCCATCTGCCACTTTTCTGCCCATTTGACCATCCCATCTATATCTTCTTGTAACCCAAGACACACCACCTCACTGTTAACCACTCGGCCAATCTTTGTGTCATCCGCGAACTTACTGATCCTACCCCCCACATAGTCATCTATGTCATTTATATAAATGACAAACAATAGGGGACCCAGCACAGATCCCTGTGGTATGCCACTGGACACTGGCTTCCAGTTACTAAAACAGCCGTCTGTCATCACTCTCTGTCTCCTACAGCTAAGACAATTTTGAATCCACCTTATCAAGTTACCTTGTATCCCATGTGCATTTGCTTTCTTGATAAGTCTCCCATGTGGGACCTTGTCAAAGGCTTTGCTGAAATCCATGTAAACTACATCAACTGCACTACCCTCATGTACACACCTGGTCACATGCTCAAAAAATTCAATCAAATTTGTTAGGCATGACCTCCCTCTGACAAAGCCATGCTGACTATTCCTAATCAAATTTTGCCTCTTCAAGTGGAGATAGATTCTCTCCTTCAGAATTTTCTCCAATCGTTTCCCTACCACTGACGTGAGACTCACTGGTCTATAGTTCCCTGGCTTATCTCTACAACCTTTCTTAAATAGTGGGACCACATTAGCTGTTCTCCAGTCCTCTGGCACCTCCCCCGTGGCCAGAGAGGAATTAAAAATTTGGGTCAGAGCTCCTGCAATCTCCACCCTCGCCTCCCACAGCATCCTGGGACACAAATAGTCCGGACCTGGAGATTTGTCCACTTTGAAGCCTTCCAAAACCTCCAATACCTTGTCACTCCCTATGACAATTTGCTCAAGAACCTCACAGTCTCTCTCTCTAAGTCCCATGTCTACATCCTCATTCTCTTGGGTGAAGACAGATGTGAAGTATTCATTCAACACCCTACCAATGTCCTCTGGCTTCACCCACAAATTTTCCCCTTGGTCCCTAATGGGTCCTACTCTTTCCCTGGTTATCCTCTTCCCATTGATATACTTATCGAATATCTTGGGATTTTCCCTACTTTTACCAGTCAGAGCTTTCTCATATCCCCTCTTTGCTCTCCTAATTGCTTTCTTAAGCTCCATCCTACACTTTCTGTACTCCACTAATGCTTCCATTGATTTGCTCTCCTTGTATTTGCGAAAAGCCTCTCTTTTCCTTCTCATCGTACCCTGAATGTTTCTGGTCACCCATGGTTCTCTGGGCTTGTTGCTCCTACCTATTACCCTAGAGGGAACATGTTGGGCCTGTACCCTCCCCATTTCCTTTTTGAATGCCCCCCACTGCTCTTCTGTAGATTTCCCGACAAGTAACTCTTTCCAGTCTACCTTGGCCAGATCCTGCCTTATTTTACTAAAATTCGCTCTCCCCAAATCCAAAAACCTTTTTTTGAAACTTGTCTATTTCTTTCTCCATAACAAGCTTAAATTGTACCATGTTGTGGTCGTGATCACCAAAACACTTATCTCCCACCAACACATCAACCACCTGTCCGGCTTCATTCCCCAGAATTAGGTCCAGCACTGCACCCTCCCTTGTTGGATCCTCTACATATTGAGCTAAAAAGTTCTCCTGTATACATTTTAAGAACTTCACTCCATCTAAGCCCTTAACACGATGACTATCCCAATTAATGTTGGGAAAGTTGAAATCACCTAATATAATTACCCTATTATTATTTTTACACACCTCTGCAAATTGCGCACATATTTGCTCCTCAATTTCCCGCTGACTATCTGGGGGTCTATTATAAACAGCTAGCAATGTGGCTGTCCCTTTTTTATTCCTAAACTCTACCCATAAAGATTCATTTGATGCCCCCTCCAAGATATCATCTCTCCTTACTGCAGTAACTGACTCCTTAACTAATATTGCAATGCCCCTCCTCTTTTACCGCCTCCTCTGTCTCGCCTGAAGATTCTATATCCCGGGATATTGAGCTGCCAATCCTGCCCCTCCCTGAACAATATCTCCGTGATGGCTACTATATCACAATTCCACGTGTCAATCATTGCCCTTAACTCATCTGTTTTACCTACAATACTCCTGGCATTAAAGTAGAGGCCTTCCATCCTGGTCTTACTCCCTTGAAACTTACTTCTGCTGTATTCCCTCTGACTTGTTCGCTTTCCTGTGTTTAGCTGTGTCCCTTTTCTGCTGGGAGTCTGCATCCCCTCCCCCTGCCAAATTAGTTTAAACTCCTCCCAACAGCACTAGCAAACCCGCCAGCAAAGATGTTAGTCCCCCTCTGGTTCAGATGTAGACTGTCCTGCTTGTACAGGTCCCACCTTCCCCAGAAACCCTCCCTCCTGCACCAACTCATAAGCCACCCTCGCCTCCCACAGCATCCTGGGAGACAAATCGTCCGGACCTGGAAATTTGTCCACTTTTAAGCCTTCCAAAACCTCCAATACCTTGTCACTCCCTATGACAATTTGCTCAAGAACCTCACAGTCTCTCTCTCTAAGTTCCATATCTACATCCTCTTTCTCTTGGGTGAAGACAGATGTGAAGTATTCGTTCAACACCCTACCAATGTCCTCTAGCAACAACTGAGTGTTGTTGGAGCTGCACCCATCCAAGCAAGTGGAGAGTATTCCATCGCACTGCTGGGGAGTCAGGAGGAGAGTTACTCACTGCAGAATTCCCAGCATCTGACCTGCTCTTGTAGCCACGGTATTTATGTGGCTGGTCCAGTTCAGTTTCTGGTCAATGGTAACTCCCAGGAGGTTGATAGTGGGGGATTCAGCGATGGTAATGCCATTGAATGTCAAGCGGAGATGGTTAGATCCTCTGTTTTTTGAGATGGTCATTGCCTGGCACTTGTGTGGCGCGAATGCTACTTGCCATTTACCAGCCCAAGATGTTGTCCAGGTCTTGCTACATATGGACATGGGCTGCTTCAGTATCTGAGGAGTCGCGACTGGTGCTGAACATTGTGCAATCATCAGCGAACATCCCCACCTCTGCCCTTATGTTGAAGGGAAGGTCATTGATGAAGCAGCTGAAGATGTTTGGGCCTAGGACACTACCCTGAGGAACTCCTGCAGTGATGTCCTGGAGCTCAGATGATTGACCTCCAACAACCACAACCATCTTCCTTTGCGCTAGGTATGACTCCAACCAGCGGAGAGTTTTCCCCCTGATTCCCATTGACTCCAGGTTGCTTGGGCTCCTTAATGCCATATTCGGTCAAATGCTGCCTTGATGTCAAGGGCAGTCACTCTCACCTCACTTCTGGATTTCAGCTCTTTTGTGCATGTTTGAACCAAGGCTGTAAAGGCACACATCTCGTTCGTGCGCCACGCCGTTTTTGAAGCTCGCCGCCGATGTAAAAATTCAGCCCATCATGACTGTTGAAGATAGCAGGCATTCACCAGCATGAAGTGCTGGATATGGTCACATGCCAACTACACATTGAATGACTGCTACCCTTTGTGGTTGCAGTAGATCTCACCATTGAGATGCAGCACCCACAAAGCCACGTGTGTACAGATGATGGCCCTGCACCATGAGGATGCCTGATATCCTGGTGAAGCCATGTGCATGCTCCCCCTATTTCTCTCTGTTTAGATCAGGGTTGTCCAACATACGGCCCATGGGCCAGAATCTGGCCTGCTGATGGTTTCCACCCGGCCCGCCAATCTGCCTGTGGCTCAGCTCTGATTGACAACTCCCATGTACGTCAGATGGACCTGTGTCTGTGATTGCTCACTCCCTGTGTCTGACAGGGGCTGCCCAGGCAGCGTTAGCGATGATTGGTGGAATGCGGCATAGGCCCCCTGGGATCAGCCACCCCTGCTGCTTTTGTGCGATTCAGTAAATGTCCTGTATCCTGCACACTGGGCAGGTTTCCACCTCCATTAGCCTCAACTTAAATAATACAGGCATGGTCAGGATCTGATTGTGGAAATGGCTGCTGCGGGGAACACTGAGCAGGGAACACTGAGCGGGGAGTAGGGAACACTAAGCCGGCAACACTGAGTGAGGAGTGGGGAACACTAAGTGGGGAGTAGGGAATACTGAGTGGGAACACTGAAAGGGGAGTGGGGAACGCAGAACAGGGAACACGGGAGACATGGGGTGAAGAGAGAGGTGGGGGAGAAAAGGACAGAGAGAGGGACAGACATGGGAGAGGAAAGAGGGACAGAGAGAGGGGGTGAGGGGGAGAGGGAGAGGGGGGAAAGAAGGACAGAGAGAGGGGGGAGACAGGGACAAAGAGACAGACAGACAGAGAGGGGGAGAGGGAGAGACAGGGGAGTGAGAGTCATAGAGTCATTTACTTGTGGCACAGAAGGAGGCCATTAGGCCCATCGAGTCCATGCCAGCTCTCCACAAAGCTATGCAGTCAGTCCCACTTCCCGGCTCGATCCCCATAGCCCTGCAAGTCTATTTCTCTCAGGTGGCCATTCAACTTCCTCTTGATGTCATTGATCGTCTCTGCTTCGACCACCTGTGTGGGCAGCGAGCTCCAGGTGATTACCAACTGCTTTGTAAAAAAGTGCTTCCTCGTATTCGCCCTGCATCTTTTGCCCAAAACTTTCGATCTGTTTTCCCTATTCCAGAGATGGAAGAGGGAGTGGGGAGCGTGGGGAAAAAAAGACAGAGGCACACATACACACACAGCGCGGGGAGAGAGGGGCGAGCGATCAAAGTCTCTCCTGACTTTTGGAAATCTATCCAGAATACTCTGCATCGCTACATCAAGTGTGCGGGCAGAGATTGACTACTTATGCAAGCAAATATTGTTCCAGGTATGTCACTAAATCAGTTTTCAATATAGTGACAAGAAAGTAAATCAATAAATTAGTCTTCTCATTTAAAGCTTCTTCACAAAAATGCACATTTGTTGTTGTTTTCATTGGTAAGATTAATTCTTAATGCCTTTATCTTTTGAAATTTGCTCACTGGCCCTGTGGGCCGAGCAAAAATCGTAATGCGGCCTTCCGCCTGAAAAGGTTGGACAACCCTAGTTTCGAGGGAAGTCAATGAAGTCCCCTCAACTCACTCAACCTATCTATATCCCCTTGCAGATTCCTTATGTCCTCATCACAATATGCCCTCCCACCTATTTTTGTATCGTCAGCAAACTTGGATATATTACACTCTGCCCCCTCCTCCAAGTCATTAATATAGATAGTAAATAATTGAGGCCCTAGGACTGATCCTTGTGGCACTCCACTAGTTACATCTTTCCAACCTGAAAAAGACCCATTAATCCTGACTATCTGTCTTCTGTGAGTTAACCAATCCTCAATCCATGCTAATACATTACTCCCAATACAGTGAACTCCTATCTTGTGCAATAATCTTTTATGTGGCACCTTATCGAATGCCTTCTGGAAATCTAAATACACTACATCTACCGGTTCCCCTTTATCAACTCTGCTTGTTATATCCTCAAAGAACTCTAGCAAATTTGTCAAACATGATTTCCCTTTCACAAAACCATGTTGCATCTGTTTGATTGCATTAAGATTTTCTAAATGTCCTGCTATTTCTTCCTTAATAATGGACTCTAGCATTTTCCCAATGACTGATGTTAGGGTGACTGGCCTATAGTTTCCTGCTTTTTGTCTCCCTCCCTTCTTGAATAGGGGCGTCACATTAGCAGTTTTCCAATCCGCTGGGACTCTCCCGGAATCCAGTGAGTTCTGGAATATTTCGACTAATGCCTCCACTATCTCTGCAGCCACTTCCTTTAAAACCCTTGGATGTAGGTCATCAGGTCCTGGTGACTTGTCTGCCTTTATCGAATAGTTTGTCAAATACTTTGTCCCTCATGATAGAGACTGTTACAAGATCTTTCCTCCCATTAGCTCCTTGCTTATCTGATATCTGTGGGATGTTTATAGTGTCCTCCACCGTAAAGACCGATGTAAAATATTGGTTTAAATTATCTGCCATTTCCCTGTTCCCCGTTATCAATTCTCCAGTCGCATCCTCCTAAGGTCCCACGCTCACTTTAGCTACTCTCTTTCTTTTTATATACCCGTAGAAGCTCTTGCTGTTTGTTTTTATATTTCTTGCCAATTTACTTTCATAATCAATTTTCTCCCTCTTTATTAGCTTTTTAGTCATTCACTGTTGGTTCCTAAAAGATTCCCAATCCTCTTACCTACCACTAGTTTTTGCCACTTTGTATGCCTTAGTTTTTGTTTGGATACTCTCCTTGACCACCTTTGTTAACCATGGGTGGTTCATCCTTCTCATCGAGTCCTCCTTTTTGACCCAGATAAATTTTTGCTGAGCGTTATGAAATATCTGCTTAAATGTCTGCCACTGCTCATCCACTGACCTTCTCCTTAGTCTATTTTCCCAGCCCGCCCTGAGACAACTCTTTCTTCATACCTCGGTAATCTCCCTTGTTTAGGCTGAGGACACTGGTTTGAGACCAGAGTTGCTCACCCTCAAACTGAATTTGAAATTCTACCATGTTGTGATCGCTACCCCCTAAAGGATCCTTAACTACGAGATCTCTTCTTAATCCTACCTCATTACACATTACTAGATCTAAAATAGCCTGTTCCCGGGTAGGTTCTGCAACGTACTACTCTAAGTAACAATCCCTGATGCACTCTACAAATTCATCTTCCATGTTACCTCTGCCAATCTGATTTGTCCAGTCAATATGCAGATTAAAATCACCCATGACAATTGCAGCGCCTTTCTTACACACCTCCATTATTTCCCGATTTATACTTTGTCCTACAGTGAGGCAACTATTCAGAGGCCTATAGACTCCCACCTGTGACATCTTTCCCTTGCTATTCCTTATTTTCACCCAAACTGATTCCACATCACGATCTATTGCACAGTGGCGCAGTGGTTAGCACCGCAGCCTCACAGCTCCAGCGATCCGTGTTCAATTCTGGGTACTGCCTGTGTGGAGTTTGCAAGTTCTCCCTGTGACTGCGTGGGTTTTCTCCGGGTGCTCCGGTTTCCTCCCACAGCCAAAGACTTGCAGGTTGATAGGTAAATTGGCCATTGTAAATTACCCCTAGTAGAGGTAGGTGGTAGGGGAATTGAGGGAAGGTGGGGATATGAGAGGGTAATGGGATTAATGTAGGATTAGTATAAATGAGTGGTTGATGGTCAGCACAGACTCGGTGGGCCGAAGGGCCTGTTTCAGTGCTGTATCTCTAAATAAATAAATAAATATATCACGACTCACTGATACCTTCCTTTATTAACAAAGCTACCCCACCTCCTTTTCCTTTTTGCCTGTTTTTCCAGAATGTCGAATACCCTTGAATATTGAGTTCCGAGTCTTGGTCACCCTGCAACCACATCTTTGTAATAGCTATCAAATCATATTCATTTATTGCGCCAGGTGCCGTCAACTCATCTATCTTGTTACAAATTCTGCGTGCATTCAGATAAAGAGCCTTAAGCTTTGACTTTTTGCCATTATTACTCATTCTGGTTCTAATTTCTGCTGCACTCCTCTGCTTATATTTTCTTCCCCTTCCTGTCACACTTTGATTACCGTTCACCTCTTCACTATCCTGCACCTCTGCTCTCTCGTTTCTTTTTGATTTTTTAAACTTTCCTTCAATTCACAGAATCACAGAATAATACAGTGCAGAAGAGGCCCTTCGGCCCATCGAGTCTGCACCGATGCATTAAACACACCTGACCTGTCTACCTAATCCCATTTGCCAGCACTTGGCCCAAAGCCTTGAATGTTATGACGTGCCAAGTGCTCATCCAGGTACTTTTTAAAGGATGTGAGGCAACCTGCCTCTACCACCCTCCCAGGCAGTGCATTCCAGACTATCACCACCCTCTGGGTAAAAAAGTTCTTCCTCAAATACCCCTTAAACCTCCCGCCCCTCACCTTAAACTTGTGTTCCCTTGTAACTGACCCTTCAACGAAGAGGAACAGCTGCTCCCTATCCACCCTGTCCATGCCCCTCATAATCTTGTACACCTCGATCAGGTCACCCCTCAGTCTTCTCTGCTCCAGCGAAAACAACCCAAGCCTATCCAACCTCTCTTCATAGCTTAAATGTTCCATCCCAGGCAACATCCTGGTGAATCGCCTCTGCACCCCATCCAATGTAATCACAGCCTTCCTATAATGTGGCAACCAGAATTGCACACAGTACTCCAGCTGTGGCCTTACCAAAGTTCTGTACAACTCCACATGACCTCCCTGCTTTTGTAATCTATGCCTCGATTGATAAAGGCAAGTGTCCCATATGCCTTTTTCACCACCCTATTAACCTGCCCTTCTGCCTTCAGAGATCTATGGACAAACACGCCAAGGTCCCTTTGTTCCTCGGAACTTCCCAGTGTCAGGCCATTCATTGAATACTTCCGTGTCACATTACTCCTTCCAAAGTGTATCACCTCACACTTTTCAGCGTTAAATTCCAGCTGCCTCTTTTCTGCCCATTTGACCATCCCGTCTATATCTTCCTGTAACCTAAGACACTCCACCTCACTGTTAACTACTTGGCCAATCTTTGTGTTATCCACGAACTTACTGATCCTACCCCCCACATAGTCATCTATGTCATTTATATAAATGACAAACAATAGGGGACCCAGCACAGATCCCTGTGGTACGCCACTGGACACTGGCTTCCAGTCACTAAAACAGCCGTCTGTCATCACTCTCTGTCTCCTACAGCTAAGACAATTTTGAATCCACCTTATCAAGTTACCTTGTATCCCATGTGCATTTGCTTTCTTGATAAGTCTCCCATGTGGGACCTTGTCAAAGGCTTTGCTGAAATCCATGTAAACTACATCAACTGCACTACCCTCATGTACACACCTGGTCACATGCTCAAAAAATTCAATCAAATTTGTTAGGCATGACCTCCCTCTGACAAAGCCATGCTGACTATTCCTAATCAAATTTTGCCTCTTCAAGTGGAGATAGATTCTCTCCTTCAGAATTTTCTCCAATAGTTTCCCTACCACTGATGTGAGACTCACTGGTCTGTAGTTCCCTGGCTTATCTCTACAACCTTTCTTAAATAGTGGGACCACATTAGCTGTTCTCCAGTCCTCTGGCACCTCCCCCGTGGCCAGAGAGGAATTAAAAATGAGGGTCAGAGCACCCTCGCCTCCCACAGCATCCTGGGACACAAATCGTCCGGACCTGGAGATTTGTCCACTTTTAAGCCTTCTAAAACCTCCTATACCTTGTCACTCCCTATGACAATTTGCTCAAGAACCTCACAGTCTCTCTCTCTAAGTTCCATATCTACATCCTCATTCTCTTGGGTGAAGACAGATGTGAAGTATTCATTCAACACCCTACCAATGTCCTCTGGCTCCACCCACAAATTTCCCCCTTGGTCCCTAATGGGTCCTACTCTTTCCCTGGTTATCCTCTTCCCATTGATATACTTATAGAATATCTTGGGATTTTCCCAATTGAACCCTCACCCCCACTAATTAGTTTAAAGTCCTATCTACAACCTTAATTATACGATTCGCCAGGACACTGTCCCAGCATGGTTCAAATGAAGCCTGTCCCAATGGAACAGCTCTCTCCTTCCCCAGTACTGGTGCCAGTGCCCCATGAATCAGAACCCACTCCAACCTTTGAGCCACGCATTTACCTCTCTAATCTTATTTACCCTGTGCCAATTTGCACGTGGCTCAGGTAATAATCCAGAGATTATTAACTTTGTGGTTCTGCTTTTTAATCTAGCCCCGAGCTGCTCATAGTTCCTCAGCAGAACCTCTTTCCTAGTCCTACCTATGCCATTGGTACCTATGTGGACCACAACAACTGAGCGGCACAGTGGCGCAGTGGTTAGCACTGCAGCCTCACAGCTCCAAGGACCCGGGTTCGATTCTGGGTACTGCCTGTGCTGAGTTTGCAAGTTCTCCCTGTGACTGCGTGGGTTTTCACCGGGTGCTCCGGTTTCCTCCCACAGCCAAAGACTTGCAGGTTGATCGGTAAATTGGCCTTTATAAATTGCCCCTAGTGTAGGTAGGTGGTAGGGAATATGGGATTACTGCAGGGTTAGTGTAAAAAAAATAGTGGGTGGTTGTTGATCGGCACAGACTCGGTGGCCCGAAGGGCCTGTTTCAGTGCTGTATCTCTAAATAAATAAATAAAATAAAAATAAACTGGATCCTTCCCGTCCCACTCCAAGTTCCTCTCTTCCCTTCCCCTCCCCTCCCTTGTCAGCATTCCGAAGGGATTGTTCCCTCCGTGACACCCTGGTCGACTCCTCCATCACCTCTGACACCTTGTCCCCTTCCCATCACCATCCAAGGCCCCAAACACTCCTTCCTGGTGAAGCAGTGATTTACTTGTACTTCGTTCAATTTAGTATACTGTACTCGCTGCTTACAATGTGGTTCCCTCTGCATTGGGGAGACCAAACGCAGATTGTGTGTCTTGCTTTGCTGAACACCTCCACTCTGTCTGCAAGCATGACCCTGAGCTTCCGGTTGCTTGCCATTTCAACACTCCCCTCTGCTCTCTTGCCCACATTCCTGTCCTTGGCCTGCTGCAGTGTTCTAGTGAACATCAACACAAGCTTGAGGAACAGCACCTGATCTTTCAATTAGGCACTCTGCAACCTCATGGACTTAAGTTCAACAATTTCAAAGCATGACTGGCTTTTTTCATATTTTTCTTTTTTTATTATTTTATTTTTATCCATTTGCCTGTTTTTTCATGTGGACTCTGCTCGTTATTATGCCATTAACACTCTCTCTGGACTAATATTTTGTCTTTCACCACAAGCATTAACACGCTCTTTGCCTTTGCCCCATGACAGCTTTGTTATTTAATCTCTCCTGCCCTCTGCCCTATCATATACCTTCCCTTTTGTTCTCTTCCCCACCACCACCAATTCCACCCCCCCCCCCCCACTTCCCTTCACTTGCTTAAAACCTAATTCTTTTCTAACTTTTGCCAGTTCTGATGAAAGGTCACAGACCTGAAACGTTAACTCTGCTTCTTCACAGATGTCTGCTGCCTGACCTGCTGTGTATTTCCAGCACTTTCTCTTTTCATAATGAAGTCCCCTTTCCCGGTGTATAGAGCCCCTGTGACCTCCTGGATGACATAATATAGCACTTCAGAAGGGAGTGTTGAAAACTATTTTTACTGATTTTAACAGACTTTCCTCACAATCAGGCTCAAAAATTACACAGATGGTTTGAGATGGATTCTGACAGTGAAACTTTGCACTCGAAAGATTTTAATGATGCATCTTTCTGCAGCAGAGCTGAGGCCAAGTAGCAGATTTGTGTAGATGTAAGGGCACTGACATTCATGTGGTGACACACCAGGCCACCACTGCAATTTTCTTCCTTGACCATCTAATTTAGTTGCTCTAAACATTTATTTTTGATGTATACATTTAGTTTATCGTTGTTTTTTTTACGATGAACCTATCCTGGAGAACTCACGAAGCTGACCTTGTATTTAGTCTCATCTGTTGACTTTACTTATGGCTTCCTGGCTAAATATTTAGGAAATTTTGGATCTTCCTGTATAACCTTTTCACAAACTCTAATACAATGTTTTCTTACTAAATAAATTTCAAAAGTACTTGTGCGTTTTTGTTCTCATGTGGAGACAGTAGACATAAACAAGGGGTTTCAGCACGTGCTGGGGATTAACGAAACTCTACCAACTTCCTGATTCACCAGTCACTTTTTCCTACTTCACATTTTCCTTATCTCCTGGTATTCAATATCATTAATCAAGAGGTATGAAATAAATATGGGCGAGGTGTGGGCCAGGAGGTATCGGTGTTACTTCTCAACTCAAACTTATATGAGATATTAGATTTGCAAGATAAATGGGAGGAGAGTGAGGTAGTTGCAAAACTAGCCATTAAAAGTTAAGAAAATGTAATTAAGGATCCTGCACTATTTTTCATACTCTCACAGGTGCAGAGATCATGATTGTTTTTATCATTGAGATGTGGACAACACTGGCAAGGTAGTAGAAATTGCCCACTCCTAGTTATTTTGAAGACATTCACAGTTAACTACATGGTGTGGGACTGTAGTAAGGGTGGTAAGTTTCTTTCTCTGAAGGATATTAGTGAATCAGTTGGGTCTTTACAACAATCTAGAAACCTTCATGGTGCTAGTCCACAAATGATCAGATTTATTAAATTCAATTTCACAACTGGCCCTGGTGGAATTTGAACTCAAAAGTTTAGTTTAGTTTAGTTTAGAGATACAGCACTGAAACAGGCCCTTTGGCCCACCGAGTCTGTGCCGACCATCAACCACCCATTTATACTAATCCTACACTAATTCCATATCCCTACCACATCCCCACCTGTCCCTATATTTCCCTACCACCTACCTACACTAGTGGCAATTTATAATGGTCAATTAACCTATCAACCTGCAAGTCTTTGGCATGTGGGAGGAAACCGGAGCACCCGGAGAAAACCCACGCAGACACAGGGAGAACTTGCAAACTCCACACAAGCAGTACCCAGAATTGAACCCGGGTCGCTGGAGCTGTGAGGCTGCGGTGCTAACCACTGCGCCACTGTGCCGCTCTAAAGAATAAGAATTCAATATCATAATCACTAATGTGCTGTAGCCACCAGAGGAGATAAATTGGGAAGCAGTAAGTAGGCAACACAAAACGTGGGCTTTAACAATATTTTTACAAAGAAGCAAGACTAGGAGAGGAAAGAAGTTCCATAGCTTTGAGGCCCTGGGAGAAATGAGTTAGAATAGGGTGCTGCATGGTAAGTCTTGAATTCACCAGAAAAGATGTGGTGAAGCAGAATGAGTGTATAGGATAATTCTGATGAAGGGTCACTGACCTGAAGCGTTAACTCTGCTTCTGTCTCCACAGATGCTGCCAGACCTGCTGAGTATTTCCAGCATTTCTTGTTTTTATTTCTGATTTCCAGCATCTGCAGTATTTTGCTTTTATTATGAATTTGTAGGATGTGGGTTTGTCTTACAGACTTGTTAACCATCAAAATTTTTAATTCAAGTTCATAGATACATTTAACCCAATCTTTACACATCCTCCAAAATATCTGCATTGAGTGAGGAGAGTAATCTATACTGTGTTTTTTTTTTTGCCAATGCTACAGTTCATCAGAGCTAGACAAGGCATCGGTAGCTCAGAAGCAGGACTATCCATTAGATGCTGGTTATTATCAGAGCTTTAGGTGGAACTTTCTGATGGTTTAGTGGATAAATGCACTGTCATGTTTTGCACTAATCTGTCCAAACCAGAAAGTATCCTCTGCTGAGAGAGCTAATGTGAGCCAGCCCAATGGCTGGGGGAGATATGGCAATTAGCCGGAGAGTACTTGAGCTAGGAGGGATATATCAGCCAAGATACCTGCAGTTGAGCCTGATATTGTCAACACTGTACACCTATTTTCCAGCAGGTATTATGGAATAGCATCAAGAAAGAATATAAGCAGATTATTTTATAGTTGACGGTATCACAGACAAACTTGATCCTGTCCTCATCTAATACATAATTTCCAGCAGAAGTCATTGGACAGTGATCAGAATTTTATCCTTCAATAGCCCAGGGTGCCAGTGCTAGCATTAGTACTGTTGCTTCTTCTGAGATTAGTTAGTTCATCCCAGACCAGGGATCAAACTGGGACAATCTAGTCTGTATGCCTGGCTTTACTAACCTAGCCACTGGGGACGCTGTATTTAAAGGATTAGCCCATGTCCTGTAGCTCCTCTAACAAGTTGCTTTGTTAATCATAAGTGATATGTTGCTTCTGCTAGAATATTTCTGAAAGGAAGTTGTTTATCATGTGGTTGATGACACGCTTCTGTATTACAGGCTGCAAGGCGAGGCAGCTGGAATCAAAAAGGTTAAAATAAATTACCTTGAAACTTATCAAAATGCAGCCAAGGAGTAATATACAGCACAGAAGGAGGCCTTTCGGCCCATTGAGTCCATGCAAGTTCTCATTCAGAAGAAAGAAGTTGTGCTCTAGTTAAATGCTTAAATCTAGCTGCTAATGCACTGCCTGTCCCCTCCATAAAATGGTGCTTTTGTACAATGAGTAAGCTGCTAGAATATTTCTGAAAGGAAGTTTCTCAACTGAGTTGAGAGAGATGGTGTAAAGCACTTAATGCACAGCTGAGTACTGGGAAGAGCAGCACTCCAGATTGTTATTTTACTTTGAGTAATAGTATACCAATGAAAGTGCTCTGCTCTTGAATGTTTTGGCATGTTGTTCCAATAAGGAAGCTTAATATCCATTTGACCTGCTTCACAGCATGCCACTTGCGGTGAAGGTTTGCTTTGTTCCTGAACAATACAGGAGTACAACAAAGTTCCTGATCAAAAGTTACGATATGTATTAAAAGTATTTCAGCTATTTTAACATGAGTGCTGAATTAGCTGGTCTAAATTGGGGTAGCATCAGGGCACTGCAGCTGGCATCAGTGCTCCTGGGCTGGGAGGAAGGAACTAATCAATGATCCTGCTGGAAAGCAGGTGTATGTTTAGACATTGGGCGCAGACAGGATTGGATTTGATGTTGTAATCTCCACTGTTGAACGTCCTGTCAACAGTCATTGGTCCCAGAAAATCACAGGTGGTTAAGCCAGGTCCCAGACAGCACTGCTGCTGCTGCTGCAGTTTACTGGATTGTGGGGAGGGCACCTCATTAGGATTTAGTTGACAAGCACATCCTAATCACCAGTCAGCCCCATGCTTCCAGGGAGCTATTGCCTGGCCACCATTGGACAGGGACTGCACCTTCCCCCACCTGCCCTGGCCCACAAACCCAGAGGCCCTGTGAAGTTCCCCATTGGCCCCCTGCATAAGTCCAGAATTTAAAAGGAAATCTCTGTTTTCTCCTCAAGGCCCAGGCTGCTTCTCTAGTTTGAACCCCACCTCAAGTCAGTCCTATCTACCTCCTTCTGGAAGATAGTATGTCTTATCTATCTTGTCGTACTGGCCTCCAGTCTTATGCCAGGTCCAACCAAGGGATTTCCTATGCCAGCCATGCACCTTTGAGGTGATTGGCTTTTTAAGGGGGTGGGTAGAAGTTATGCCCCTTACAAAGCCGACAGGGAACTCCAAGAATTGGTGGCGACCGTGTATATCCCAGCCCCTGCCAGTTTCTGGGAGAAATATATTGGTGTTCAATTCATACAATGTCAAATTGTGTCCAAAAAATGGTGACACATCCTGTGGACTGGTGTGCACTACCACGATGATCAGTTGCGACAGCAGCTTGGCAACAAGCACCAATGTCAAAACAACAACTCACAGCGTCACTTGGCAGCTTCACGTGCAGCACTTGTGGCAGAAACTGCCTCTCAAGGATTGAACTTCACAGCCATCAACAAAGGTGCAGCAAGAGAAGCCACCTCACCTAAATGGATTGTTTGCTGCTTGTCCATCATCTTTCACAGATGGAAGGATGGCAATCAAAAAAAGCTCAATGAGAATTGGTGGTCAGTAGTTATTTGTTGTGGGCAGTTGTTGGTAAATGGAAGGAAGTAGTTTGTAGTTACTATTAGTTGCTAGTTAACATTTAGCAATTGGGAGGTGATAGCTTGCAGTCAATAATTGGTAGTCAGTCGTAGGTAGGTAATTGGTGTTTTGTAGTTAATAGGTTAATAAATAGTAGTTGGTAATTGGTAGTTGGCAGTTAGTAGTTGCTAGTCGGTGGTCAGTAGATAATATTTGATAATTGGTAGTTAATAGTCAGTACTGCTAGTTAGCAGTCAGTAATGTTTGGCTTCTTCAGCTCTATTTACTGTTCTGCCTTTGCTCATATTTACCTTAATGACAAAATATTGTACCCTTGTTCCACAGTGTGTCAAGTGCAAGTTACCATAATAAAAAATAAAAGGAGTAATTTTACCTAACTCAACAGGAAGGGACAGACCATCCACATGCTTTACACCCTGCAATTTTATCCTGCATTCTGTGTGTATGTGGGGGTGGGGGGGAGGTGGTCAGAAACAGGCTGGGGGTTGTTGTAATGCTCACTAAGTCGAATAACTTCAACATTGTGTGGGTACTTTGGCTGAATGGTCTGCTACTAGCCATCAGATGCAGTCAGGCCCCCACTCGATCCCTGTAGCCCTGCAAGTCTATTTCCTTAAAGTGGCCATCAAATTTTCTTTTGAAATCATTGATTGTCTCCGCTTCCACCACCCTTGTGGGCAGCAAGTTCCAGGTCATTACCACACGCTGCTTAAATAAAGTTCTCCCTCATATTCCGTCTGCATTTCTTGCCCAAAACCTTCAATCTGTGTCCCCTAGTCCTTATACCATCAGTTAAGGGAACAGGAAAACAAATATTTGACGTAGTTTTAGACATTTTCCTGGACCAAAAGTATTGTCTAGTAACCTTCCCAATAAGCCAATTGTCACTTGGCTCAATGATGGCAAATTCATTAAAAAAAGTTCTCAAACATTACACAGTGTAATAACAGTTGATGAAAAATCACTGCTTATAGCGCCCCAGTGCTCTGTTCTGGGTCACAAAGCTGGTTTAATCTTTCAACAAATCTAAACTGCAGCTGATATTACATTCGATCGGAACCTGCTGCTGGAGTGAATGGCACTTTGCAGACTTGGGGTGAAGTAGGGATAGTTACTGTCCCAGAGGACACACCATATTAATGAGGTAGGAGAGGATGTAGCTGACTCTTCAGCCTCAAATTCCTCTCACAATTGTGGAAGGGTGCTGACTTTCAGAGTACCCAGAAGAAGGGAGCCTTAGCTGTAAAGTCCTGCAGACTGAGTAAAGGTAAGTCCCCTTTTTCTTACAGGAACAGTGTGACAGACACTGGAGTTAGAGAACCTTCTCCCTGCTGTCTCTGGGCGGTAGCCAGAAAGCCCTGAAGCTAGTAGCTATTTCTTTTGCTGTAGGCCTCAGGCCACCCTGCATCTCTGCCCCCATTTCTGGGTGTAAAGTCTTGTCAAGGGGTGGGCCTGACTCTAGGGTGCATTGGGCCTAAGGTAATGACATGAACCAGTAAATGTGGGCAGATCAGGTCAGACAGAGATCAGTTTGGGTGCACTCCCTTTAACTAGTGGCTGAGTTGGAATTTCACCATATCAGCTTTGGAGTGTACATGAAGCAAGATCTGAGTGTGTGCTGAACCCTGCATCATCCAGATCTCTACTGGCTCTCCTAACTTCAATCAGGCTCAAGATGTGGCATTAAACAGCTCATGCCAGCTGTCTGAAATTTATATCTCTCTTGCTGATACCCTGCTGTAGTATCCCACACAATGGGCTGAATTTTGTTATCCTGCAAAATGGTGGCGATCCTGCCTGTGACATCAGCAGCCCCGCCGCTGTGATTCTATGGAGGGCGACCATTTAACACAATGATGGTAGCCGTCCCCCCAATCATGTGGCGGAGGTGGCAATGGTGACACCATTCACGGTATCACCTGATGCTGGAGCAGGTGCTGGCACCATCTTTAAAAGGCTGCCAGCCCTGCATTCGTACTCATGTGCTTTCATCACTATCTCCCTGAGGCTTCGCTTCTGAGTTGTTTAAAAATGTTTCTGTTCTCTTCAAGCAGCTCCCTGGCTCCCCCCACCAACCCCCCCACTTCACAGACAAACCACTTGCAGAGTTCTCCCACCCATCCACTTCCCCTAGATAACACCAGTAAAGTTACTTACCCTCTCAAGGCACCGAGGACTCTCGCCTCAGTGGTGCCAGCTTTTTAAAGACATGAAACTGAAGGCACGTGATTGCTGTAGGGCCAACATCAGATTGCGAATGCTTGGTAAGATCGCAATGTATGCTAAATAGTATTTAACAGATGTAAATGATCATGCCGTTGCGCGGGGCGGAAGTGCTGCCATGGGACTTCGCCAACTCTGCCAGAATTGGGAAGTATCATTATGGTGTCGGGTTCTGTGGCAAACATCTCCACACGGATTCTTTGGCAGCCCTGCCTGAAATCCCGCTTTCCAGAGGACCCCCAGCATGTGGAAAGTCACCACCACTGGTCCTGACACAGATGTCTGATACAGCACGGGAGGGAGTAATGATAATAGTACAGTTGACAGAAGACAGAATGGAACAGATAATATTTTTATAAATTCATTTTTGCTCTGCACCAGTGTTTTGCAGTCTTGAAGGCACTGATTCTTGTCGCATTCGACTAGTCACCTGCCACTACCTCAGCAAAGCAGCCATTTTTGCTGTTTGTGCTAGACAGAGTCAGTGATTGCTGAGCTCAATACTTGCCTGCATCCACACCTTCTCACTTTGCAGTTACAAGATAGTGATCAGGAACAGGAACCCTGGCTGATATTTTCCCCCTTGTTCGCCCAGAGAAAGTGACTCCAATTACAGCAACACTCTGCTGACACGGCTGACATCGGAGAATTCAGCAGACACCAGAAACTGGCCGTGGGACCTTCCTGGTATCTATGGCTCAGTTACATTCTGCCTTTAGCAACTAAACCTGCAAAGGAGCTCTGAATCACCTTGTGAAAGGGCTGCATCCTGCGGCAGGGGAATGCAAGTGCTAACTGCTGTGTATTGAGAAGCTTTTTGTGTTAGTATGAGTTTCAGGAAACGGGAGGCACCTATCTCGGCAACTGCACACGGCACCACAGGCTCATTAAAGGATTTACTTTACTCATTGCTTGTATTATTCATCTTTGTGCACGATATAAAGACTATTGAATGAACAAGAACACAAGAAATAGGAGCAGCAGTAGACCATGTGACCCAGCGAGCCTGCTCCGCCATTCAATATGATCATGGCTGATCTTGGGCTTCAATTCCACTTTCCTGCCACTCCCCATATCCCTTGATTCCCTGTGAGACCAAAAATCTATCTATCCCAGCCTTAAATGTATTCAATGATGGAGCATCCACAACCCTCTGGGGGAGAGAATTCCAAAGATTCACAACCCTTTGAGTGAAGTAATTTCTCCTCATCTCAGTCCTGAATGATTGACCCCTTATCCTGAGACTGTGTTCCCGTGTTCTAGATTCCCTGACCAGTGGATTCTACAGGACAAATGGGAGCAAGCAAAGATCTGAGGAATTATCACTGGAGCCATCTGTGATGGAATCATCACAATCTCATGTACAACGGTCATTATATCACAGTAAAATATAATTATCATTGTTAATAAGGAAAAAGAGAAATAATTATCTAATTACAAAGCATGTGTCCCATAAGTAGCATGAGAACTGAGTTGGGAGATTGTTTCTGAGTTTTAACTGTTTATACCAGGCTCACTTGGTGCAGCAGAACTTCAGTTTTTTTTTAATTGAATTAGAATTAGAACATTACAGCGCAGTACAGGCCCTTCAGCCCTCGACGTTGCACCGACCTGTGAAACCATCTGACCTAAACTATTCCATTTTCATCCATATGTCTATCCAATGACCACTTAAATGCCCTTAAAGTTGGCGAGTCTACTACTGTTGCAGGCAGGGCGTTCCACGCCCCTACTACTCTCTGAGTAAAGAAACTACCTCTAACATCTGTCCTATATCTATCACCCCTCAACTTAAAGCTATGTCCCCTCGTGTTTGCCATCACTATCCGAGGAAAAAGACTCTCACTATCCACCCTATCTAACCCTCTGATTATCTTATATGTCTCTATTAAGTCACCTCTCCTCCTCCTTCTCTCCAACGAAAACAACCTCAAGTCCCTCAGCCTTTCCTCGTAAGACCTTCCCTCCATACCAGGCAACATCCTAGTAAATCTCCTCTGCACCCTTTCCAAAGCTTCCACATCCTTCCTATAATGCGGTGACCAGAACTGCACGCAATACTCCAGGTGCGGTCTCACCAGAGTTTTGTACAGCTGCAGCATGACCTCGTGGCTCCGAAACTCGATCCCCCTACTAATAAAAGCTAACACACCATATGCCTTCTTAACAGCCCTATTAACCTGGGTAGCAACTTTCAGGGATTTATGTACCTGGACACCAAGATCTCTCTGTTCATCTACACTACCAAGAATCTTCCCATTAGCCCAGTACTCTGCATTCCTGTTACTCCTTCCAAAGTGAATCACCTCACACTTTTCCGCATTAAACTCCATTTGCCATCTCTCAGCCCAGCTCTGCAGCCTATCTATGTCCCTCTGTACCCTACAACATCCTTCGGCACTATCCACAACTCCACCGACCTTCGTGTCATCCGCAGATTTACTAACCCACCCTTCTACACCCTCTTCCAGGTCATTTATAAAAATGACAAACAGCAGTGTCCCCAAAACAGATCCTTGCGGTACACCACTAGTGACTAAACTCCAGGATGAACATTTGCCATCAACCACCACTCTCTGTCTTCTTTCAGCTAGCCAATTTCTGATCCAAAGCACCAAATCACCTTCAACCCCATACTTCCGTATTTTCTGCAATAGCCTACCGTGGGGAACCTTATCAAACGCCTTACTGAAATCCATATACACCACATCCACTGCTTTACCCTCATCCACCTGTTTGGTCACCTTCTCGAAAAACTCAATAAGGTTTGTGAGGCACGACCTACCCTTCACAAAACCGTGCTGACTATCGCTAATGAACTTATTCTTTTCAAGATGATTATAAATCCTGTCTCTTATAACCTTTTCCAACATTTTACCCACAACCGAAGTAAGGCTCACAGGTCTATAATTACCAGGGCTGTCTCTACTCCCCTTCTTGAACAAGGGGACAACATTTGCTATCCTCCAGTCTTCCGGCACGATTCCTGTCGACGATGACGACATAAAGATCAAGGACACAGGCTCTGCAATCTCCTCCCTGGCTTCCCAGAGAATCCTAGGATAAATCCCATCTGGCCCAGGGGACTTATCTATTTTCACACTTACCAAAATGCTAACACCTCCTCCTTGTGAACCTCAATCCCATCTAGCCTAGTAGTCTGAATCTCAGTATTCTCCTCGACAACATTTTCTTTCTCTACTGTAAATACTGACGAAAAATATTCATTTAACGCTTCCCCTATCTCCTCTGATTCCACACACAACTTCCCACTACTATCCTTGATTGGCCCTAATCTAACTCTAGTCATTCTTTTATTCCTGATATACCTATAGAAAGCCTTAGGGTTTTCCTTGATCCTATCCGCCAATGACTTCTCGTGTCCTCTCCTTGCTCTTCTTAGCTCTCCCTTTAGATCCTTCCTGGCTAGCTTGTAACTTTCAAGCGCCCTAACTGAGCCTTCACGTCTCATCCTAACATAAGCCGCCTTCTTCCTCTTGACAAGCGCTTCAACTTCTTTAGTAAACCACGGCTCCCTCGCTCGACAACTTCCTCCCTGCCTGACAGGTACATACTTATCAAGGACACGCAGTCGCTGCTCCTTGAATAAGCTCCACATTTCGATTGTTCCCATCCCCTGCAGTTTCCTTCCCCATCCTACGCATCCTAAATCTTGCCTAATCGCATCATAATTTCCTTTCCCCCAGCTATAATTCTTGCCCTGCGGTATATACCTGTCCCTGCCCATCGCTAAGGTAAACCTAACCGAATTGTGATCACTATCACATGGGATGTGGGCGTCACTGGCCAGGCCAGCCTTTATTGCCCATCTCTAATTGCCTTGAGAAGGTGGTGGTGAGCTGCCTTCTTGAACCGCTGCAGTCCATGTGGGGTAGGTACACCCACAGTGCTGTTAGGAAGGGAGTTCCAGGATTTTGGCCCAGCGACAGTGAAGTAACGGTGATATAGTTCCAAGGTGTGTGACTTGGAGGGGAACTTGCAGGTGGTGGTGTTCCCATGTATTTGCTGCCCTTGTCCTTCTATTTGGTAGAGTTCGTGGGTTTAGAAGGTGCTGTCTAAGGAGCCTTGGTGCATTGCTGCAGTGCATCTTGTAGATGGTACACACTGCTGCCAATGTGCGCCGGTGGTGGAGGGAGTGAATGTTTGCAGATGGGGTGCCAATCAAACGGGCTGCTTTGTCCTGGATGGTGTCGAGCTTCTTGAGTGTTATTGGAGCTGCACCCATCCAGGCAAGTGGAGAGTATTCCATCACACTCCTGACTTGTGCCTTTTAGATGAAGGACAGACTTTGGGGAGTCAGGAGGTGAGTTACTCGCCTCAGGATTCCTAGCCTCTGTCCTGCTCTTGTAGCCATGGTATTTATATGGCTACTCCAGTTCAGTTTCTGTTTCATTTGTCCTGTGAGAGTGTATGGGGGGATTTTAACTCCGAGCAAGTTTCAGATGGTCAAGTAATGAGGTGGTATCAACTCCCTCAAATGTCCTGTTGTTTTCCCTCCAGAGGTTCATTTATATCCCACTGACCAGCTGCTGCCCGAAATGGGCACACAAAGCTGGCCAGCTACCGCACTCGGGTAAATCATGGGAAGGGGTAGGTTGTAGTTTGGAAGTGGCAGGAACCAGGGGCTGCAGAGGCCCAGACATTTGTTGTTGGCCTGTAGGAGGACTGCTCCTCTTGGCCCCACAAAGATAAGTTTAAAACATACCTTTTAGGGCCTCGGTTTCTTTCCTCACAGGTTTTACTTAATGGAGTGGAATTATAGGGCTCTAATCTGTATGTATGATGAGGCTTCTGCTGGAGTCAGGCGAGGTTCTGAGACATGAGGCTGGACCATCATTTAAATATTTAAATCAATTAAAATAATTAATTTAAATAAAGTTAGCTTGCCTCCTGATGTCCCGCTGTGATTTCTGGCCTGGCGGCCGGCACTCCCGCGCCTTCGGATCCCCGTCCGGGGGGGTGGCCTGCCGCGGTTATTTAAATGAGCCACCGCGCTTGGAATTGCGGTGGCTTTTTGGAGTGCGGAGCACACAGGCGGGCTGCCATTTTGGCAGGCTTGTAAAATTCAGCCCATATATGTCAGCTGGTTATTCCATCATGGAGGTTATCACATTTGAGTCCAATCCGAGCTGATTTTCTCCGCGGTAGCTCCTGGTTGCTGCAAAGCTGTGATCAGTACTGGGTTTAAATGGAATGTGGAATCTTCTGGTCTGTGTGGCTCAGTGTTATACCAGGGTAGTTACTACAATCACTGGGGGATGATTCCTCCTTATTAACTTGCCTTGCTCATATGAATAGAGCACATCATCCATGTATAATTGGAACAAAAGAGGCAGTTCCACAGAATTAAATGATTCCCTTATACTACAGACCCAGTTCATTTACTGTGGCAACAAGAAAAAGAATAATAAAAGAATTTTACTGCCTTTAATCATCCTGCAAGCAATATGGAATCCCCTTGGGAAGAAGACCAGGGAATTCTGGGACGCAGATAGAAACATTGAGCTGAATTTTATTCCCCTGCAAGCAGCAGGAAGGTGGCAGGGTGGTGGGGGGGGAGGTAAAATGGAGCAGGAGGCTCGGGGGGAGGGGGGGGGGGCCCTTCCCGACCTGCTCCCGTCTCCGCCGCCACTTTACACAGGGTAGCAGCGGTGGAAAATGGCCCACCCTCCCCAGGCCAATCAAGGCCCTTAAGTGGCCAGTTAAAGGCCTCTGCCTGCCGCCACGGGGAGTTTACCCTTGGCCCAGGCCTGAGAAAAGCCGCCTGACAAAAGCAGGCGGCTTTCTGATGGCATCGGGGGGGGGGGGGGGGGGGTGTTCCTCATGATCAGGCACCCTGTGCCTGACGGAGGGCTGCCCCCGATGCCCCAATCACCCCAACACCAAACATGCACCCACCCTCGTCCCCCTCAATCGACCACCCTTGTCTTGCTGGGGCCCGACCCTGATCACCCGCGGCAAGGCCCCAAAACCTTACCTTCGTTCTGCGGCCGTTATTCATCTACCTTCCAATGACTGGGTTGCAGTTCCAGCAGTGGCCACCGCTCTCGGTAGCGCTACTGGGACTAAGAGCTGCCAGCCCGCTGATTGGCTGGCAGCTCCATTAGGCAGGACTTTCTGCCTCAATGAGGAGGAAGTCCTGCCTCAGACCAATTAAAGGCCTGGGGACCATAAAATGTGGGCCGGATCCCCAGGCCTGGTGGAGACGGGTTCACCACTGACTGTTTAGTGGGTGGATGGCTCCCGTCTGCCGAGGGTAAAGTTCAGCCAATATGTCAAAAGCAAAATACAGCGGATTCTGGAAATCTGAAACAAAAACAGAAAATGCTGGAAATACTCAGCAGGCCAGGCAGCATCAAGAGTTCTGCTTAAAGGTCATGACCTGAAATGTTAACTCTGTTTTTCTCTCCACAGATGCTGCCTGACTTGCTGCGTATTTCTAGCAATTTTTGTTTTTGTTTTGGAAGCATTAATTGCTTGCAGAGCTGCTGTAAGATCGTAAGATCATAAGAACTAGGAGCAGGAGTAGACCGTCCGGCCCCTCGAGCCTGCTCCGCCATTCAATAAGATCATGGCTGATCTTTTCGTGGACTCAGATCCACTTACCCGCGCTCCCACCGTATCCCTTAATTCCTTTATTGTTCAAAAAGATATCTACCTTAGCTTTAAAAACGTTTACTGAGGAAGCGTCAACTACTTCACTGGGCAAGGAATTCCATAGATTAACAACCCTCTGGGTGAAGAAGTTCCTTCTTAATTCAGTCCTAAATCTGCTCCCTCTAATCTTGAGGCTATGCCCTCTTGTCCTAGCTTCACCTGCCAGTGGAAACATCCTCTCTACTTGTATCTTATCTATTCCCTTCATGATTTTATATGTTTCTATAAGATCCCCCCTCATTCTTCTGAACTCCAATGAATATAATCCCAATCTACTCAGTCTCTCCTCATAAGCCAACCCCCTCAACTTCGGAATCAACCTAGTGAACTTCCTCTGCACCCTCTCCAGTGCCAGTATATCCTTTCTCAAGTAAGGAGACCAAAACTGCACACAGTACTCCAGGTGCGGCCTCACCAGTACCTTATACAGCTGCAACATAACCTCTCTGCTTTTAAACTCAATCCCTTTAGCAATGAAGGACAAAATTCCATTTGCCTTCCTAATTACTTGCTGTACCTGCAGACCAACCTTCTGCGATTCATGCACAAGGACACCCAGGTCCCTCTGCATAGCAGCATGCTGCAACTTTTTACCATTCAAGTAATAATCCTTTTTACTGTTACTCCTACCGAAATGAATGACTTCACATTTATTAACATTTTATTCCATCTGTTCTTCCAGCAACCAACACTTGCTGCAGATGTGGTCCCTGCCGTTCACAATGGGGACAGCCAGCTCCCACATCATACAGCTACAGCACATCACCTGCCCAGCCATCTCTACTTAGTTAATTACTTTATTACTTTATATAAATTTATGAGTTAAATACTTTCTGATACTTCTCTGCTATGGTCTTTTTCAAATAACCAATTAATAGATAAATCAAAAAAAGTAAGTAAAAAAAGAAAGTAAATTTTTAACCAATCACACCATACAGAAGAAATAAAAAAGCTTACCTTATCAACACACCAGAGTCCTTTTTTTTGGTTAGAGGAGGAGGGTATAAGTCACGCCCTCCTGCTGCTTGTTGCAACCTCATTGTGTTCAAATCAAAGGCCTAATTGTCTGAAGTTTCACCAATAGTACGCAGCCTTGCTGGTGGCAGGCACGAGATGAAAAATTGGAACCTAAGCTTCGTGTCCTTGATTTATGGCATGTTCAACTTCTGATGTGTAATTTAGGGAGAGAAAGGAGAAAGCACTCTCACCAAGCAAAACCCACATTCCATGAAAATCGATCCCACATTAATGAGTTCAGGTGATGCTCTTCCTCCAGCATAAACCTCTAGTTACTTGAGGGGGTTGCTCCTCTAGTTTTTGTTATGCATTAGTCCCATGCTTCTGATCTTTGGCCACCTGGTATGGCATTTGGAGGGAGGTAGTAAGTCTATCTTCTCATGGACTTGCTCTTGGGCCTGGCTAAACAGCAATTGGTAGGTCCAGGATGGGCGGGGACAATGAGGGGGCGGGTGTCACTCTGGCTGCTGTCTCTCTTCTGCGGGCTATCTGTGCCTGGGTGACCCTGGATACGGAGCGCGTGGTGCCCCACTAGTACGCTTGATGCCTTCTGTGACCGGCCGGCACCACAAGGTACAGACTGCTTTATAGACATTGATAACAGCATCATGATTTAGTTGGGAAGGTTCCCTTTGCTTTTGTTGGACCCGTGTTGCTTACTTGGGCTTCTTTTAGTTTGATTGGACCATATATTTCTTTCCTATATTAGTAGTGCCTTAACAGGGGTCCTTGTTGTGGGGGTTCTTGTTTGGTGATGTTGGGGCTACCTAGTATTACTGTTATTGGTCCATCAAAAAATTCCCAGCATGCCCCTCCTATATAAACAATGGGTGTATAATAGGGAAACAAACCTAAACTACTTCCCAGTGTCTGCTGAAGCATGATGCCGTTTGTTTCATTGAATGTTGAAACCTGGTTCTGGTGGCAGTGAGCACTTCTCTATATGTGTTGCATAAATTTAATGAGCTTGCAACATCTTCATCGTCAAAACCACTGTGACAGCATATTCACCAAAGACCTCTATGTATAGAACACATCACACCTACCTGAGATGTCACAGGAAAGTTGTCATCTATACCTCTACTTCAGGAAGATGCCAGTTGGAGAGGGTACAGTACCTTTTCGCTCTCACAGTCTTCCAAAGCACCCAGGGTGTTACAGATGGAACCCATGTGGCCATCATGATGCTACGGGTCAACCTGACTATGTACTTGAACAAGAAGGGATGCCACTTCACAACATGCAGAGGCTGTTAGAATAGTTACCTTGCATGTTCATGCAATTATTCATAGAAGCAGCCACAAGTTGTTATGATCCAGTAGCCCACAATGCCAGCACAACTTGCTGATAAGTCCTGAGAAAATGAGTGGGTGTTGGTTGAGAAAGTAGAGCTACCCTTTAGAACATTACCTGATGATGCCCATTAGAAACCTCCACATAGCATAGATACACAGTGTAGATACAAGGAGGCCCATTCACCATCAGGTTACTATAGAGCACACAATAAGATGCTAAAGAAGAATTTGCAGTTACATAACATTTTCACATCCTCAAGACATCCCTAAAAATGCCTCACAGACAAGGAATTACTTTCGATATGTAGTCACTGAAGTAATACTCTGTTGTTTCAGACAATTCTGACCTGGTGTAACTTTACAGGCAGCTAAAGTCTCCAGAGTCATCATCACCAGCTGAATGCTGCCTGTCTTTGGTATTCAAAGAGGCATGAAATGCAGCAGGGTGAAGAGAAGACCCATGGGCTGTAGACCTCAGGATGAGGATGACGAAGAAGGCAACATCAATGGAGATGATGCCAAGCAGCAGTTGGAGGAGCAGGAAAAATGACCATGAGTATGAAGGATGATTGTGTGGGACAAGCAGGAGTTTGCTGGTTTGACTCTGAAGCTTCTCTTTTTATTCAGGATGGGTGGCAGCAGATGTTTGCTCGGTGGAGGGGAGATTTTTGCTTTGTGTTCGGGGAACAGTTGCTGGCCCAGGAGAGGCCCAACAAACGACTACAGTAACTGTCATAGTGGCTTGTGACTGTTTCCTCTCATCTGTCTCCAAATAGTAATACCACTAAGGAAGGTGGCACAGTGCTGAATACAGCCTCCATCACTAAGTGTAAAAGACTAACAGAATTCAGCAACAAACACTGACGCATTAAAACACTTCTTATTTAAGGATTAATTCGAATCCCAAATTAAAAATGAGGAAAAAACGGTAAGAAAGGAAGTTAAGCAAAATATTTTCACCTGAAGGGTAAACAAATTGTGAAGTATGGCACTGGAAAAGACATTGAAGCAGATGCTATAAATGAGTGGAAAAGTCAGTTCACTGAGAATCTGGCGAGAGCAGGGATTGAAGGACCTGGTCAGAGATAGGTAGGTGGAGTCAAACTATAAAAAGCATGCAAGCTTAGTGGGGCTAATGACCTGTTCATGTTCCTAAAAATGCTCCTGTTCGAATCTTGAACAAGTCAGTCTGTGCTATCTGTAGAGTGATATTCTCTCTGATGTATGTAGAGTGATACTGGTCACTGTGGGGCTCATGTTTCTTCAGCAGGCAATGAGATTTCTGCTAGTGCATGATGAACACAAAGTGATCACACTGCATCGCACTGTCCCATTCTGAAGTCAAGGGCTACACAAGCAGTGTGTGAACAGGATCACAGGTCTTCAAACAAAGCTGGTATTCCCAATGAATGCAGACGTTTATGTCATTGATTAATGGCTGTCAACTGCTTGAGTGTTGCAGTGAGATTGATGAGACAGTTTTCACACATCAATGACTTACTGACAGATCACAAAAGCCTTTGAAAATAGAAAATTAATTGAAAGTATCTTTTGAAACTGACAACCGGGATCCCTCATGGTCTCAAAGGGTAAATGCACTGCTACCCTAAGCAAGAGGTCCTGGTTCCTTCACTGCACTGTGCTGTTATCGAACCTTAGCTGGGATAGCAGCAGAGGCCTTGGAGTCAAGCTTGCTTCTGATGGCTCCATGGTTGAATCAAAGAACCATACAACACAGAAGGAGACCAATAAATCCCACTCCCTACTATTTCCCCATAGTCTTGCACATTGCTGTTTGTGGGAGCTTATTATCTGCAAAAGCACTACACTTCAAAAGTACTTCATTGGCTGTAAAGTGCTTTGAGACTTCCAGTGGTTGTGAAAGGCGTTATATAAATGCAAGTTTTTTTTTCTTTTATTTATCCAATTCCCTTTTGAAAGTTACAGTTGAATCTGCTTCCACCGATCCTTCAGGCAGTGTATTCCAGAACACAATAACTAGCTGCTCAGAACAAACAATTCTCCTTAGTTTCCTCTGGTTTTTTTGCCAATTGCCTTAAATCTGTGCCCTCTGGTTACCTCCCCTCCTGCCAATGGAAACAGTTTCTCCCGATCTATTCTATCGAAAGACATCGTTTTTTGAACACCTCTATTAAATTTACTTTAATCATTTCTGCTCTGGGGAAAACAAACAGCATCTCTCATCTCTCCACATAACTGAAGTTTGTCATCTCTGGTATCATTGTAATGAATCTCCTCTGCACTCACTCCAAGGTCTTGACAGCCTTCCGAAAGTGTGGAGCCCAGAATTGGACATAGTATTCTATAGAACCATAGAAAAATTACAGCACAGAAGGAGGCCATTCAGCCCATCGTGTCTGCACCAGCTGAAAAAACTAGCTGCCCAATCTAATCCCACTTTCCAGCACCTGGTCCACCCTTGCAGGTTGCAGCACTTCAGGTGCTGGTCCAGGTACCTTTTAAATGAATTGAGGGTTTCTGCCTCCACCACCGTTCCTGGCAGTGAATTCCAGGCACCCACCACCCTCTGGGTAAAAAATGTTTTCCTCATGTCCCCTCTAATCCTTCTACCAATCACCTTAAATCTGTGCCCCCTGGTAACTGACCTCTGCACTCGGGGAAACAGGTCCTTCCTGTCTACTCTATCTAGGCCCCTCATAATTTTGTACATCTCAATTAAGTCACACCTCAGCCTCCTCTGTTCTAAGGAAAACAACCCTAGCCTATCCAATCTTTCCTCATAGCTGCAACTTTTGAGACCTGGCAACATTCTTGTAAATCTCCTCTGTTCTCTCTCCAGAGCAATTATGTCCTTCCTTTAATGTGGTGACCAGAACTGTACGCAATACTCCAACTGTGGCCGAACCAGCGTTTTATACAGTTCCAGCATTACATCCCTGCTTTTGAATTTTATACCTCGGCCAATAAAGGAAAGCATTCCATATGCCTCCTTCACCACTCTATCGACCTGTCCTGCCACCTTCAGGGACCTGTAGACATGTACTCCAAGGTCTCTCACTTCTTCTACCCCTCTCAATATCTTCCCGTTTATTGTGTATTCCCTCACTTTATTTACCCTCCCCAAATGCATTACCTCACACTTCTCTGGATTGAATTCCATTTGCCACTTTTCTGCCCACTCAACCAAACCATTGATATCTTTCTGGAGTCTACAGCTATCCTCTTCACTATCAACAATTTTTGTGTCATCTGCAAATTTCCCAATCATGTCTCCCACATTTAAGTCCAAATCATTAATATATACCACAAACAGCAAGGGACCCAACACTGAGCCCTGTGGAACGCCACTGGAAACCGCCTTCCATTCACTAAAACATCCGTCAACTACTACCCTTTGTTTCCTGTCCCTGAGCCAATTCTGGATCCAACCTGCCACATTCCCCTGTATTCCATGGGCTTTCATTTTACTGACCAGTCTGCCATGTGGGACCTTGTCAAATGCCTTATTAAAATCCATGTAAACCACATCCACTGCACTACCCTCATCAATCCTTCTTGTTACTTCCTCAAAAAACTCAATTAAGTTATGAAGACATGACCTTCCCTTAACAAATCCATGCTGACTATCCCTGATTAATCCGTGCCTTTCTAAGTGACAGTTTATCCTGTCCCTCAGAATAGATTCTAACAATTTACCCACCACCGAGGTCAGACTGAGCGGCCTATAATTATTTGGCCTATCTCTCGCACCCTTTTTAAACAATGGTACAACATTCGCAGACCTCCAATTGTCTGGTACCTCTCCTGAATCTAGTGAGGATTTGAAGATGATCCTCAGCGCGTCCATTATTTCCTCCCTGGCTTCCTTTAACAACCTGGGATGCAATCCGTCCAGTCCTGGCGATTTATCCACTTTCACGGATGTCAGACCCTCTAGTACTTCCTCTCTCATTTTGCATATCATATCTAATATTTCACACTCCTCCTCTTTAACTACAATGTCTATATCAACCCTCTCCTTTGTGAAGACAGAGACAAAAAACTCATTAGGAACCCTGCCCCACATCATCTGCATCCACACATAAGTTCCCTTGTACATCTCTGATAGACCCTACCCTTTCCTTAGTTATCCTCTTGTTCTTAATGTACTGATAAAACATCTTTGGGTTTTCCTTGATTTTACCTGCCAATATTTTTTCATGTCCTCCCTTTGCTTTTCTAATTTCCTTTTTTACTTCACCCCTGTACTCTCTATACTTCTCTAGGCTTTCTAAAGTATTAAGATTTTTATGATTGTCATAAGCTTTCTTTTTCTGCTTTAACTTACCCTGTAAGCTTCCAGATAACTGGGGTGGGGGGGTGGCTCTAGATTTGGCAGTACCACCCTCTATCTTTGTGGGGACATGTCTACACTGTGCCTGTAGTATCTCGCTTTTGGAAATGCCTCCCACTGGTTTGCTACTGATTTTCCCTCAAGTAGCTGTATCCAGTCCACTTTCACCAGGTCACCTCTCAGTTTCTTAAAATTTGTCTTCCCCCAATTTAGAACTTTTACTCCTGTTTTATCTTTGACCTTTTCCATGATTATGCTAAAACTTACTGTATTATGGTCACTATCTCCAAAATGGTCACCCACTGTTACTTCATCCACTTGCCCAGTTTCATTACCAAAGACTAAATCTAGAATTGTGCCCCCTCTCGTTGGGCTTGTTACCTGCTGGCTAAAAAAGTTCTCTTGAATGCAGTTCAAGAATTTTGTCCCCTCTGTGCACTTCACACTGTATCCCAATTGATATTAGGGTAGTTGAAATCCCCCACTATTATTGCCCTATAGTTTTGCTCAGAAATTTACCTACATATTTGTTCTTCTACCTCCCTCTCACTATTTGGGGGTCTATAATACACTCCTAGTAGTGTGGCTGCCCCTTTTTTATTTCTGAGCTCCACCCATATGACATCATTTGATGATTCATTTAGCATATCATCCCTCCACAAAGCTGTTATTGATTCCTTGACTGATAATGCTACAACCCTTCCATTTTTATCCCCCTCTCTATCCCGCCTGAAAACTCTGTATCCAGGGATTTTGAGTTGCCATTCTTGCCCCCTTTTTAAGCCATATTTCCATTATAGCAACAATATCGTGTTGTTGTGTGTCTATCTGTGCCCTCAGCTCATCGGCTTTATTTACTATACTCCTTGCATTTAAATAAATACCCTTTAACACTGCCAAATTCCTGTGCTGCAAACTTTTTAACCTTTGCTTCTTCTGTCTTTCAGAGTCACTCGCTAACTTTCTGCCTCCTGTTCCCTCCCCTGAAATTGCCCTCTATCTAAGACTGTGCTCAGGGTTCCCATCCCCCTGCCAATCTAGTTTAAACCATCCCCAACAGCACCAGCAAACCTTCCTGCAAGAATATTTGTCCCAGTCCTGTTCAGGTCCGGCTTGTACAGGCCCAACCTTCCCCAGAACCGGTTCCAATGCCCCAGAAATCTGAAGCCCTCCCTCCTGCACCATCTCTCCAGCCATGCATTCATCTGGTGTATTTTCCTATTTCTATACTCACTAGCACATGGCCTTGGAAGTAATCTGGACCTCATCCCTCTTCCGAAATTGTTGGTACCCTAGAGTTGATACTCTAGCTGGGTCTAACCTGTGATTATTATTTGTTCATGGAATGTGGGCATCGCTAACAAGGCCAGCATTTGTTGCCTAATTGTCTTTGAGAAAGTGGTGGGGAGCTGCCTTCTTGAACCGCTGTAGTCCATGTGGTGTAGGTACACCCACAATGTTTTTAGGGAAGGGGTTCCAGAATTTTGACCCAGCGACAGTGAAGGAGTTTCAAAGTCTGGATGGTTAACAATAACTTACTTAATTTTTTACTCAATGCCTCTATTTATAAAGCCAAGGATTTTTTTTAAACAGCCTTATAACTTATTCTACCACCTTCAAGGATCTGTGTACGTACACCCCCATCCCCAGCTCTCTGTTACTTCTTTGCTGCATGACTCTATGATTATTCAGATTGAGCTATTTTATGTGAAGGTTGATGAAAGTGTGGAGTGGACTGTCCAAAGAGGTATGCAAGGCAGATAGTGTGAAAAGGGAGAATTGGATAGATATTTGACACATTTAGTTTTTGGGAATGGATGGATTGTTTGGGGAGTGTTTTCCGATTTAATGTTTATTGTTTCACTAATGGAAGCTTTTAACCAGCCCATTATAAACTAGGATAAAATATTGCGGCTGTTGGAAAACTGAATTACAAACAGAAAATGCTGAAAATATTGAGCAGGTCAGGCGACATCTGTGGAGAGAGGAACAGAGTTTTAACAGGCCGGATTTTCAAATGGGGGCAGAGTTGGCACTGACTGTGAAATCGATTTAAAAATCACGGTCCTGGAGGGTGTCTCTGTATCCCAATGCCTCCGGTCAGACTTCAATTTTTAAAGTGAGGGCGGAGAGGAGGGAAGGGGAACCCACTCACCTCCAATTAATGGTCCATTAAGCTCCTATAGGAGCTTGTTAAGGCGTCGGGGAGGTTGTCAATTTGAATTTTGGCAAACCCGAGCAGTCTGGTGCACATTAAGAGCACTGCTGTTTCAGGTTCGCAGTGGGATGAAGGGAAACGTTTTTTGTAAAGTTAGAAATTATGGGGCCCTCAGGGATCTTATGCTGGGTCATTGGCATTACCTTAGATTTGGATCTTTCAATAACGTCTTCCTCTTTTATGCAGTTGGCCCTCTAAGGAGCTGCCTGTTCTCTTCGGCAAGGCAGTGGTAGGCCCCATCATGGCTGCTGTATGCCTTTGCCGCTGCTGCACTGCAAACAGTTCCTGCTTTCTGGAGATGCTTGGTGCCAATAATTGGGCGCTGAGCTTGCCTCCTGTCCAATTACGGCATTAACATATAAAAATAGTGTTGTGGGAGGGACACAGACAGGGCGCGGGATGAGGACCCAGACGTTATCGGAAAATTATTCAAAATTCAGCCCAATGTTTCAGATCAATGACCTTTGATCGGAGCCCCTGACGAAAGGTAATTGAGCTGAAATGATCTGAGCCAGTGCATTAGGGATCTATGAGAAGTAACTGACAAATCAACCTTGTCATGGCTACTCATCCAGATTGCAGTGGAATTCATGACACCTTGGTGATAGTGACTACACCATGAGTACCTTTGCTGTGGCCTGGGATAAAACCATATCATTTCATGGAATAGGAGTGTCAGTGTCCAATTTGGATAAATAAAGTTAGCTGAAGGACAGAAAACAGCGAGTCATGGTAAATGGTTGCTTTTCAGACTGGAGGATGGTAGACAGTGGTGTTCCCTAAGGGTCAGTGCTGGGATCACTGCTTTTTTTGATATATATAAATGCCTTGCATCTTGGAATACAGAGTAGAATCTCATAATTTGACGATGATACTAAACTTGGAGGAGTGGCAGTGAATCACAGAATAATACAGTGCAGAAGAGGCCCTTCAGCCCATCGAGTCTGCACCGATGCATTAAAGACACCTGACCTGCCTATCTAATCCCATTTGCCAGCACTTGGCCCATAGCCTTGAATGTTATGACGTGCCAAGTGCTCATCCAGGTACTTTTTAAAGGATGTGAGGCAACTTGCCTCTACCACCCTCCCAGGCAGGGCATTCCAGACCATCACCACCCTCTGGGTAAAAAAAGTTCTTCCTCAAATCCCCCTTAAACCTCCCGCCCCTCACCTTAAACTTGTGACCCCTCGTAACCGAACCTTCAACTAAGGGGAACAACTTCTCCCTATCCACCCTGTCCATGCCCCTCATAATCTTGTACACCTCGATCAGGTCACCCCTCAGTCTTCTCTGCTCCAGCGAAAACAACCCAAGCCTATCCAACCTCTCTTCATAGCTTAAATGTTCCATCCCAGGCAACATCCTGGTGAATCGCCTCTGCACCCCCTCCAATGCAATCACATCCTTCCTATAATGTGGCGACCAGAATTGCACACAGTACTCCAGCTGTGGCCTTGCCAAAGTTCTGTACAACTCCAACATGACCTCCCTGCTTTTGTAATCTATGCCTCGATTGATAAAGGCAAGTGTCCCATATGCCTTTTTCACCACCCTATTAACCCATCCTTCTGCCTTCAGAGATCTATGGACAAACACGCCAAGGTCCCTTTGTTCCTCGGAACTTCCCAGTGTCAGGCCATTCATTGAATACTTCCATGTCACATTACTCCTTCCAAAGTGTATCACCTCACACTTTTCAGCGTTAAATTCCATCTGCCACTTTTCTGCCCATTTGACCATCACGTCTATATCTTCCTGTAACTCAAGACACTCCACCTCACTGTTAACCACTCGGCCAATCTTTGTGTCATCTGCGAACTTCCTGATCCTACCCCCCACATAGTGGGTGGCACAGTGGCGCAGTGGTTAGCACCGCAGCCTCACAGCTCCAGGGACCCGGGTTCAGTTCTGGGTACTGCCTGTGCGAAGTTTGCAAGTTCTCCCTGTGACTGTGTGGGTTTCTGCTGGGTGCTCCAGTTTCCTCCCACAGCCAAAGACTTGCAGGTTGATAGGTAAATTGGCCATTGTAAATTGCCCCTCGTGTAGGTAGGTGGTAGGGAATATGGGATTACTGCAGGGTTAGTGTAGATGGGTGGCTGTTAGTCGGCGCAGACTCGGTGGGCCGAAGGGCCTGTTTCAGTGCTGTATCTCTAAATAAATAAATAGTCATCTATGTCGTTTATATAAATGGCAAACAATAGGGGACCCAGCACAGATCCCTGTGGTATGCCACTGGACACTGGCTTCCAGTCACTGAAACAGCCGTCTGTCATCACTCTCTGTCTCCTACAGCTAAGACAATTTTGAATCCACCTTATCAAGTTACCCTGTATCCCATGTGCATTTGATACAAATGTGAAGATGATACAAGCCGCCTGCAACAGGACATAGGTTAGCAGAATGGGCAGAGAGGTGGCAGATGGAATTTAATACAGACAAATGTGAGGAGATGCATATTGGCAGAAGGAATAGGCTGGAGCAATATAGTCTTAATGACACAGTTCTAAAGAGTGTGCAGGAACAGAGGGACCTGGGGGTGCATGTGCATCAATCCTTGAAGGTGGCAGGACATATTGAGAGAGTGGTTAGCAAAGCATATGGGATTTTGGGCTTCATAAATAGAGGTATTGAATACAAAAGCAGGGACGTTATGCTGAACCTTTGTAAAGCTCTGGTTAGGCCCCAACTAGAGTATTGTGTCCAGTTCTGGTCACCACACTTCAGGAAATTTGTGAGGATCCTTGAGAGGGTGCAGAGGAAATTTACCAGAATGATTCCAGGGATGAGGGATTTTAGTTCCAAGGTTAGGTTGGAGAAGCTGGGGTTATTCTCCCTGGAGCAAAGGAGATTGAGGGGAGATTTGATAGAGGTGTACAAGATTATGACAGGTTTAGCTAAGTTAGACCAGGAAAAGCTGTTCCCATTAACTGACGGCACAAGGACCAGGGGACACAAATAGAAGGTTTTGGGCAAGAGATGCAGGGGGAATGTGAAGAAGAACTTTTTTTATGCAGCGGGTGGTAATGACCTGGAACTCACTGCTCACCCGGGTGGTGGAAGTGGAGACGATCAATGATTTCAAAAGGAAATTGGGAAGGCACTTGGAAGGAAATAAACTTGCAGGGCTATGGGGATCGAGCGGGGAATGGGACTGACTGGATTGCTCTGCAGAGAGCGTGCATGGATTTGATGGGCCGAATGGCCTTCTTCTGTGCCATAAAAGTTTCTATGACTCTAAGTCATTTTTAAGATTAAACTTGACCAAACCAAAGGAATTAGGGAGGAGCTTAAACTGATTAACTTAGAGGTGGTACTCAAGGAAAGCTTAGATGAGGACAAATGAAATATTCTTGTGCATCCAGGATAAGTACTAATTGAACAGTGGGCTGGATTTTATCGGGCCCCCGATGTCGGGCTTCGCGGTCGGAAGATCATTTCGGCAGCGCCCCGACACTGGGAGGGCCGGGCCCGATCTTCCTGGCAGGGGCGAGGCTCTGTGGTGGCATCGCCACCACTGGCCGATAGGACCTGGATTAACATATGGTAATTAATTAAATGCATACATTTAAATACACTTACCTGCGATCTAACTGTCTGCCCGCCATCTTCAGAGCAGTGGCCGGCACTCCTGCACCTTCACTTTCCCGTCTGGGGAAAGCAGGCACCGCAGTGGTGGGGAAGGGGGAACGTGAAATCTTTAGTGCCAGGATTGGGGTGGGGGGTGGACACAGGGTCAAACTTTCATCATTAGTGTAGGGGATGGTGGGAAGGGGTGAACTGTGAACTTTGTTCAGTTCTGGGGGGGAAGGTCACATTTGAAAGGTAAGTGTTTCGGGTGGGGGGAAAGGGCAGATACTTAATTTTATTGTTATTGGGGGATGGGAAAGGGGCAGTAGAATTTTGATTTGAACAGTGGGGGTGGGGGGTGATTTCCTTTAAAAATTTAAATTAGTTGGTCGGGCTGACTGCCCTTTAAAAGTGGCGCCAGCACCTGCAGACAGGCAGCTGACGCCATTGCTGGTGTCGGAGAGTCCGCCCCCACCATATGATTGGGGTGTGGGCTGGCCAGGGTATTTAAATGAGCTGTTGCGCGGGAGATCGCGGTGGTATGGCAGTGCACGGCTCACGCGCGTGGGCCGCCATTTTTCTCATCTGTCGCCCAGTGAGTGTAGATTGAAAAAATGTACTGTAAATGGTTTAAAAATAAATAGAGGTTTGAAACTAAGTTCTGTAAACCTATCGGGAGAAGAGTGAGGGAGACCACTGAGAAAATACAAAAAATATAAAAAAGATGGCAAATGGAGTAAAAAGGGAACTAGAAATGAGCAAAGAGTGGACATCAAACACAGCAGCAAGAAACTCATCCAGTTTTATAGCCAGTCCATATCAACAACAACGTGCATTTAAGTAGTGCCTTTAATGTAGAAAAACACCTAAGGCACTTCACAGATCTGTAATCAAACAAAATCAACAGCATGATATGAGAGACCCACTCATAGTCAGCATTTACCTCCATGGAAGAAAACAGTTCCAATCACATTTAAGACTGAGGAAAATCCTGCACTGATGTTGCTGCATAAGAGACCAGCAGACCAGATGGAGACCCCTGTCACAAGCTGCACAGCTTGGAAAGCAGCGTTGGTGCCTGTATGTAATTGTGAAGCTCATCAAACATCCTTCTTTTTATAGCAAGGCCCATGAGATCTGAGTTCACTACCTCCTCTGCCAAGATAACTTTGACGCCTCTAATGGGGAACAACCAAGTCCTCATCCACTGCAATTCTTCTGGCTCCCTGGTATACAGTGAGTCACACTGCCAAAGTGAAAAGGGGAAGGCAGGTATTCTCTTGCTTGCTCTCATCATGTCATTAATCATTTCTCAATATATTCTGCTGACCTGGAGGTGAGAGAGACTGCGCTCTGTGTCATGACACCTCCCTCCACATGGCTATGGGTATTGCTTCCAGTGGTTTCTTGCCTTGTGAGCACAGTAGGTAGACTCTCCTCTACTGATGTTTGCCCAGGAACATTTGTTGGTCAGTATATACAGAATTCTGGACTCGCCTCCTTCTGCCAGTACTTCCCTGCAGCTGTCCTTGTGAGTGATTATTGTGTAAAGTTGAAGCCACGATGAAGCTTAAAGAATCCTTTCGTAATAAATCGCTGCAGTTGAACATTCTGACAAACCACACCACTTCCCTACATAACTGAAGGTCCTGCATGTTTTTACATCATTATGCAGCAAGCATTTACCCGCTCATGAAGTTTTTCAGTTCCACTCAACTTTGGAGTTGTGACCATAGCTTGCTGGCCTAAGGAGGTGAACTAAAAAGGAAACTTTTGGACCCTTTAGCTCCACCAGGAGCCAGTTTACCCCTAGGTGATGTAATTGATCTCCTGCGGGATAGTTACCATCCTTGGTAAGGTCTGAAACTTTCAGACAGCCTCAAAGGGACTCAGCTACTGTAACCTCTGCTGAAGCCTCTGAGGGTATAAAGAATGATGTTCCAGGAACTCCCCCAACATGGTCTCTTGCCATGGAGGGGGCAAGTGGAACATCTGGCCAATCAGAATTTAAAGGGCCAGCATGAACTGTATCCCATCATATACTGCATTCTGCCCCTGGCCCCTCCAGGCCCGAAAGCAGTATACCTCCCCTCTCCAGCCTCAGAAATTTGAGGAAACAGTATGGAAGTTACAGAAGGACCTAGATAATATTTACATGTGGGTAGAACTATGACGGCTGAAATTCAATACTGATAAATGCCAGGACTGAAACGTTAGAAGAAAATTGTTGAAAATACAGACATGTTGTCGAAGCTTTTGAATGAACCAGCGAATGGCTGTCACTTATTCTGTTTAGCTGAAACAGGCGCAATGTTTGTACATGTTCTTTCTGTCTGCAAAGAACAGGGCCCTGTGTATTAATATATATAGCTTCCAGTACACACAAATGCGTCACACTGCGAGTCCTACTGACAATCTTAAATTGGTTGTCAGCGTAATTCTTAGCACAGTGCAGATTATTTAGCAAATGTTGTCCAATCATGGAATCAGTCTAATGTTAGACACTGTGTTTTGAGTTTTGAAAGCACAGGCTGGTTGGGTATGGCCTGTACCTTGCCCATTGCGAACAGCAGAAGGGAAATGCAGTTTGATACAATCCGCCAGACTTTGGGACGTTTGACCTATATACCTAGCATCAAGGACATCCTGTGTGACAATGGCTAACCTGATCAGATCATTTCTCACCTAAGGCCATATTTTTCGGCCCTGAAAAGTGCCCAGTCTACATCAAATTACCCTGGAAGGGTAATGTATCCCAAAACTTTGAGCAACAGGTGAAGCTAGCTGTTTCACGCTGCTACAATGCAGTAGCAACACGTGTGGTGTTCGCCACTAACAGGATGCTGCCGTCAAGCCAAAAAGACATTCTGCCTATCACACAAATGAATAATGTGATATATGAATTTCAATGCCAGTGTGATGCCAGGTATATAGGCTGCACGTCCCAAAGACTGGCAGATCGTATCAAACAACATGTCCCTTCTGCTGTTCACAACGGGCAAGGTACAGGCCATACCCAACCAGCCCGTGCTTGCAAAACTCAAAACACAGTGTCCAAGATGTGATTCCAAGATTGGACAGTATTTGCTAAATAATCCTCAGTGTGCTATGAATTACACTGACAACCTATTTAAGTTTGTCAGTAAGGCTCACAATGTGGCGCATTTGCACATTCTTTGCTTTCAGAAAGAACATGTAAAAATATTGCGCCTGTTTCAGCTAAACAAAATAAGTGACAGCCATTCGCTGGCTCATTCATCAGGGCAATGCCTGGACCAATCAGAGTCAAGCTGTCTGGTTTAAGTTTCAAACAAAGCTTGGCAGTTAACTGTCAGCCACTGTGAACTGGTGCATTCTCCATGGCAACACCTCTACCAATCAGAGTTCACTTTCCAACCAATCAGCACTCTCTTCTTATGCAGTATAAAGTTGTTGTTTTCTCTTGCATTGGAATTCTTTCAGATTGTCCTGATGAGTGCAAGATGAAAAGATTCGACAACATGTCTCTATTTTCAGTAATACTCAAGTTCTGTACTACCAAACGATTATTAGAAAAATGGGGGCCTATTTAATGAATGGTGGGAAGCTGACTCAGGGGTATGCTGGAAGGGGCCTGGGAGTTACAGTAGACTTAGCACTGACCAGGGTCAGTCCCAGTCAGTCTTGAAGCTGTCAGCCATAGCTCAATGGTAGCATTCTCACCACTGAGTCAAGAAGGTTGTGGATTCCTTTGCCACTCCAGAGACTTGAATACAAAATGTAAGATGACGTTTCAGTGGAGTACTGAGGGAGTGCTGCACTGTTGGACGTGCCACCTTTCAGATGAGATGCTAAGCCAAGGCTCCATCTTCCCTCTCAGGTGAGCATAAAAGATCCCACGTACGAAGAAGAGCAGAGGAGTTTTCCCTCAATCAACACCTACGACAGATAATCTGGTCATGTATCTAATTGCTGTTTGTGGGAACTTGTTTTGTGCAATTGCTGCATTCTCTTATAAAAAACATATGATACTAAATGGAATAGAAGATGTTGTATTATAAAAAGTTAAACCATGATTGCAGCACAGGATCAACATAGGGTACAAAATGGTGAAGACAGGTTCAGGACAGATGTCAGGAAACACTTTATAGTGTGTGTCCAGCACTTGATGCTTGGTGTTCCAGTACCGCTGCACTGGAATCAAATTCTTGGACCCTAAATGTGGACTAATCAGGTAGTTCACAAGATAAAATGATTTCTGTCTTGGCAGTGAAGGGATGGGGAGGGTTGTTGATGGTAAAAGGTCTGTAAAAGGTAATTAAATGGGTGGGTAGAGTCCATGATAGGGGACAGCGTACATGGATAAGGCGGAGGTGGATAAATTCTTGTTAGGTAAGAGAATCAAAGATTATCAGGGGTAGATGGGTGTGTGGAATTCGAGACAGAAACAGATCAGCCACGATATTATTGAATGGTGGAGCAGGCTTGAGGGACAGTATGGTCATATGGAAGGAGATGAAATGGGTGGGTCGAGTCAATGATCGGGGACAATGTGCAGGGGTTGTGAAGGAATGAGTTCAATGTGCCAATGTCCTTTTCTTATTCTATACTTAAGGCGACCCATTGTGTATAGTGAGGGGGAGGGTTGAGGAGTCAGAGAAAGTTAAAAAGAGAATAAACAATTTACTTTGAATGAGTGGGAGCACTCACACAACCTGACAGTGGAAGCTGATAGGATAGAATTACACTGATTACTATTCTGGCCCTGTTGTTGCTGCTAGGAATTAGCCAAGCTTATTGCCTGGCAACACAATTTAAAGTACAACAGAAAAACTGAATTGCAGAGCTGGCCCTGGGAATGCGCAATGCAAGCATGCTGTGCTGTGCTGTGCAGAATGAACAGTTCATGACAGGTGACAGCTCTTCACTGAACCAGGAGCTGTCAGACACTAAACCAAAAGTAGGAAATATGAGAGGATAGAGTTTAGCAACTGTAGAACTATAGAAGATGATTTGATTTATTGCTGCTTTAAGTTGTGTAAAGGTTTGTGTGCCTGTGTGCACAGCTGTGTGTGTTCACATGCAATCATGTGCATGTTTGTTCACAAAACTGTGTGTCTCTGCATGTGGTTATCTGTCTGCAACTGTGTGTGTGAGAGTGTGTGTGAAAGCATGTCTAAATTGTGTTTGCGAGTATCTGTCAAAGTATTTGTTTGTGCTTATATATGTCTGTTAGTTTGCATATTCATTTCCGTGTCTCTGTATGTGTGTGTGTGTATGAGTCTGTGTGTATCTGTGTGTGTGTGTCTGTATTGTGTGTATGCGTATGTGCCTGTAGTTTGTGTGCTTGTGTATGAGAGTCTAACGTGTGTGAGCTTGTATAGTGTGCGTGTCAATGCCTGTGTATGTGTGTCTGTGTCTGTGTATGCCTATTTCTATGTATGTCTGTAAGTGTCTCTATGTCTGTGTGTGTCTGTATTAGTGTGTGTCTGTATTGCATATGTGTGTTTGTATTGTATGTGTATCTATTTCTCTGTGTGAGAGTATGTGTCGGTGTGTGATTCAGCGTCAGTATATACATGTCTGTCTATTTCTGTGTGTGTCTGCCTCTTCGTGTATGTGTCTGTTCCTGTATGTTTTTTTTGTCTGTGTGTTTATATTTCAGTGTGTATGTATGTGTCTGTTTCTGTGTGTGTGTGTCTGGGCGTGGGCGTGTATTTCTGGGTGTGTATGCGTGTATATTTCTGTGTGAATGTGTGTTTATTTCTGTATGTATCTGCATCTCTGAATATTTGTGTCTGTGCATGTGTTTGTGTCTGTGTTTGTGTGTGTGTCTATTTCTCTGTGTGTCTGCATTGTACGTATGTGTCTGTGTTTCTGTTTTGTCTGTGTGTCTGTTTCTGGGTGTGTCTGTATGTGTGTATGTCAGCCTCTGTATGTCTGTGTCTGTGTGTCTATTTTTATGTGTGTGTGTGTTTGTGTGTATCTATTTATTTTGCCTGTGTGTCTATTTCTCTTTGCATGTGTCCATGTCGCTACGTGTGTGTGTGTGTGTGTGTGTCTGCATGTGTCTTTTTCTCTATCTATGTGTGTCTCTGTATGTGTGTGTGTCAGCCTCTGTGTATGTGTGTGTCTGCGCACATGTGTCTATTTCTGTGTGTTTGCATGCATGTGTGTATGTCTGTTTCTGTTTGTGTGTATATGTATTGTGTGTATGTGATTGTGTGTATTTCTGCAATGTGCATCTATTTCTGTGTTTCTGTGCGTGTCTGCGTGTGGGTGCACGTGTCTATTTCTGGGTGTGTCTGCATCTGTGTGTGTCTGTGTATTATGCGTGTGTGTGTCCTGTTTGTGTGTCGTATTGTGTATGTATGTCTGTATTCTGTATGTCTGTTCATGTGTGTGTTTATTTGTGACTGTGTATATACATTGTGTGAGTTTTTATTTGTTCAGGTTGTTTGTTTTTGAAAGCAAAAATCAAATTGCACCTCATCTGGATTTTCAAAATGCATACAGAAAGCAATGGTTGAGAACAGATTTTCCTGTTATAGATCTCAGAATTTCTGTGATTGGTTTTATTTTCCCACTGAATAGGGGCGGCGCAGTGGTTAGCGCCGCAGCCTCACAGCTCCAGCGACCTGGGTTCAATTCTGGGTACTGCCTGTGTGGAGTTTGCAAGTTCTCCCTGTGTCTGCATGGGTTTCCTCCGGGTGCTCCGGTTTCCTCCCACAGCCAAAAGACTTGCAGGTTGATAGGTAAATTGGCCATTATAAATTGTCACTAGTATAGGTAGGTGGTAGGGGAATATAGGGACAGGTGGGGATGTGGTAGGAATATGGGATTAGTGTAGGATTAGTATAAATGGGTGGTTGATGGCCGGCACAGACTCGGTGGGCCGAAGGGCCTGTTTCAGTGCTGTATCTCTAAACTAAACTAAATAAATAAAATCATTACAGTTTCAGGAGAACCGCCACTCAATGTTTGCCACAATTAATCATTTGCTGCATTTTCATTGCATTCTTCCAGTGTGTCAATACAGCACCTGCCAAAAATAATTATTTTTGGAAATTATTGAAGCTTGATGTTAGAAATGCAGGCAGTTGACGAAGTAATGTTTCAGGTGGTGTTTTACAATGAAATCATTAAGTAGCATATCATGGATTTCCACTAAAATTGACAGTATCTGTTTTTTTTTACAAGTTTCCTCCCCTCCTCTGCTGAATGTGTAAACTCCTGATTGGAATTAGATTTCATATGTGTCAGTCACCCTCCAGAACCTTGCTCAAATTAATACTTTGTGTGAATAAACTTTGACCGTGCAGTTATTCAGCTGCAAGGAGCATTTCACTCACCCACGTACACTCACCAATCTGCGTGCACACACTTATACACACAGCCATATGTACATACACACAAACACCCCCAATCATGCACGCTCACACACACATACACTCACACATGCACACGCACATGTACACCCATACACGCACACACACGTCTCTGCACACACACAGACCCATCTACACGCATATGCATATGCACGCTTACAAACCAATAAACACACCCACGTGCAAATCCATCCACACATGTGAGATGCTGTGACACCCTAGGGCTGTTTCTGTGTTGAAAAGAGCATGGCTCAGAGATTGCCCTATAGTATTGCAATCTTCATTCTTGCCCTATATTCACTATGAACATAGCTCCCCATTAGGAGGGTGGGAGTGTGGTATTAGCTCCCCATTAGGAGGGTGGGAGTGTGGAATTTCGCCTCCTCTTTCACAGGATGTCTCTTTGTCGAGAAATAGATCCCGGTTGAGAACTCTGGATGAAGGGATCAGTTATGTTTCTGTGTATCTCTTCACAGTGCTGCTGTTTTTATAAACCACTGTTCCTAAATGTAATTATTTTGTTTAATTTAGGGGTTTTCTTTTATGAAGAAGACAAGAGAAAGAGTTAAAGTGCATAGTGTAGGGAACCAGTAGGAGAAAGAGAAGAGGTGACAGATTCTATTGTCCTGGGAGAGAATGTGTTGGAATGGCACAGTCAGATGAGTATTCATTTCAACACAGTAAGGATGCTGGAAGAAAGAGGATACAGACTGGCATATTTGCATCAGAGGAAGACCAGGAAAGTGTATTTATGGGGATATTCCAAACTAAAATGAAGATAAATTTTTCATTTCAAGCAGCAATAATTGTCCATTTAGTTATACCGTTGCCAGTAGGATTGTAGTAGCACGGTAGGCTGATTGTATTCTGCTGAATTAACTGGTATATTGTTGTACTGTTACACTTTTTACTTACAGTAGAGTTTACCCCTTTTGTAGTTATAGGCTGCAAAATTTGACTTCATAATGCTGGTAGCTTTGGCACGACAAGTGCAGGTTTAGTAGAAAAATGGCATCCACGTCACTCCTGCCTACTTTGAATGTGGCCGTGCAATGCACCATCCTGTTGAGAGCTTTAGTGCAGGCGTTGCATGCGTGTGACAAAATATGCAGAGTAGTCAAATCATGACCTGCCATTTTCAACCTCGCTGCTCTAGTTAACTCCTTCTCATAAACATGCACAGCTGAACATGTGTTCAGCAGCACGAGAGACCTACTCCCCACCACCAGTGCAATTTAATGGGATCATCATTCAATTTTCAGGGTAGTTGCTTATTACTTTCTGCTGACTCTTGCTGAGTTTTTGGGAATACTGGATGTTTTGAAGAATTCATAAGAGTTGGTGAAGTCTGCAGGGTGTGGTGCTGGATGTTAAGAAGGTGTTGGTTGCTACTGCAAGAGTTCTGAGCACACCACTTGCTCCCAGTCATGGGAGTTCTAGTTGCAGTTCCCCTTGGGCTGCAGCATCAGAGGGAGATGGAGCAGAGGCAGCAAAGAAGACAAGTTACTCACAGAGAGAGGAGGAGGAGGGAGAAGAACTCTCAGCAGGAGGTCTTACCCACCTAGAGTCTTCAGGGAGAACTTGTCCTACATGCACTATGCCAGGAGCAGCTGTGATTCACAAAGGAGACGGTCAAAGTACTGTGCCACCTCTTGGAACCAACCTGTAACCTCAGAGCTGGGTGAGGACAGTGCTGCCAATAGCTGTGAAGGTGACTGTGACCCTGAATTTTTTTGCAAATGGATCTTTTCAGGCTGGAACAAGTGACATAGCAAACACTTCACAGTTTGCCATCGACACTGCATGCGGGAGGTGACAGAGGCTCTGTATACCAGAAGAGGAGACTTCATTGTCTTCCCTCTGAAAAGAGAGAAGCAGGATTTAGCACGCATGTGGCTTTGCTGAAACAGCAGGCAAGGTTACCGCACACCCAGGGCTGAATTTAATGAGCCCATCACGGGTCCCGGCAGCAGTTCCGGAATTCGGCGCCATTCCCACTGGTCATGTGGGTGGCCAGCCCACCACGATCACATGGTAGGTGGCCACTTTGCATAAAGGATACGCAGGGCCCATCCAATCATGCAGAAGGGGCGGAATGCGACACGCTGAATACAACGTCGGATGACTCCGGTGCAGGTGCTGGCGTCAGATTTAAAGCCCTTCCAGCCCTGCTTGCATTGCAACCATAGACTCATTTGCTGCTAGCTTGTTAAAACTGAGACTGGTGTTACAGTGACTCTGCACCCCCCTCACTAGTGGCGGACCCTGCAGAGTGGCAGAGACAAGACACAGGGTGACCCCAAGGTTCAGTGATGCCTCCCTCCAGATATTCCTCCAGGCTGTAAGGGAAAGGCAGGAAGTCCTCTTCCTCAGCAGTGGCAAGAAGAGGTCCTCTTGCCTGAGCAAGCACGCCTGGATGGAGATAGTTGAGCAAGTTGGCTGGGGTCACATGGGTACAGTTCTGCAAGAGGGTCAATGACCTCTTTTGATCTGCCAAGGTGAGTGCTCCATACCTCCTTTTTAGTGATTACAAGTGGCTACACAGGAAGAAGCAGGACACGGAGAGGGAGGCACTACAAACACACTGGCAGATGGGGTTAGGCATCACCTATCCTGACAGATGCACAGCTGCATCTCGGCCACAGGCCGCCTTCTTTCATAACTCACCCCAATTAACTCCCCTGAGAGCGATGGCAGCATGAGGATACTTCAGCAGGGGACGAGGGGCTGACACTAGCAGAACCGTCATGTTGATCTCTCTGTGAAGTATAACTATTGCCCTCTGTCCACTTGCAGGACAAGACCCCCATAACAGGAGGAAGACAGCCTGGACTGGCGGAGGCGTCCCAGATCTTCAGCCTCTCTCCATAGCAGAAATGGCGGGGACCCAGGGTGGCCGCTCCATATCAGATGGAGAGACTGGAATGTCCTCGCAAGAGAATGAGGATTGGCTTCCATTGACATACAGTTCACTTCTGGAGACCCACATCACGTATGGTTGGCTTGATGAGATCTGCACAGCTGAACCTACACAGGTTTGTGTTCCCTCATGCAGGTCTGTGTCTGCAGGAAACTCAAGCAGAAGTGGGACAGCTGTCAAGCTGTGAAGAGGAGTCACAGTTAGAGGATGCACCGTCTCATGACTCTCCTGCACCTTCCACCAGCACAGATACTTTCACCTCGGTGGGTTTCCACTTGGCTGTAGAATCTGGGTCACAAGCTGGTGAGAGTACTGCAGTATGAGAGCCCTGCAGTATGCTCCAGCGAGGGTCTGTGTATTGTGGTGGTCTGCTGTGTTGTGCACAATCTAGCACAGCAGAGGGGGGAGGCCTTGCACAAAGAGGCAAGTCCTCATCAGACAATCTCATACATACCCACTTCCAGCCACCATGATGGCCTCTCAAGGTGAACTCAATAAAGACTCAACTCACTGTATTCCACCTGTCACCTCCTTTCCATCTTAATTCCGTACCAGCTTCACCATGTGCTCTGGCACATCTGAGACGCTTACCAAACATGGCCTGTGCCTACACTGGCAGCCCATTGAGGGACCAAGGGAGAAGGTAGGATTGCACAATGCAGGCATGAAAGAATGAGCATTTTACAACAACTAATGTGAACTCTATGACACCAATTACAGAAAACACCCTTGAAGCCCGAAGGGTGTCTAGGTGCTCTTCTTTATTCATATTTGTGTGCTTTTACACAGTGTGACCCTTGTGCTGGCAGGTGAGGTGGAAGCAAGCTGCTGATCAGGCTGCCTTTGGCCTGGGATGATTTTGGCAGATGTCCTCTGGAAAGGAGCCTCCTCAGTCGTCGCAGCTACTGGAGCTGGGTTCACTGGTGGAGGGGCAGAGGGGCGGAGGAGCAGCTGCCCACACTCAGACTGCCCTGAGGGGAGTCCCCTGTTCTGGAGGTCAGCCTCTCCTCCTCCCTTTCAAGGCTCACTTGAATCTCCCTGCTGACCAGAGAAGGATGAAAAGCTGAAGAAGATTCCAGGAGCCATGTCCTTCACTCGCCTTGCCACTGCTAAGTTGAGCTCTGTTCTAATCCAGAAAGCTTGTTGTTGAAGGATGATGCTGGAGCTGATCTTTACTCAAAATTCAATTTATTTTTTACAGAGTGAAAGGATTACAAACATGTAGCACCTACAAAACCCTTCCCCAGTCTCAGTAAGCGTCTCCTTATATGGGCTGAAGTAAGATCCCAATTACAGTCAGAGTCATAGAGTTATACAGCACAGAAACAGGCCCTTCGGCCCATCATGTCAATTATGGCCATCAAGCACCTAACTATTCTAATCCCATTTTCCAGCACTTGGCCCGTAGCCTTGTATGCTATGGCATTTCAAGTGCTTATCTAAATACTTCTTAAATGTTGTGAGGGTTCCTGCCTCTACCACCCCTTCAGGCAGTGTGTTCCAGATTCCAACCACCCTCTGGGTGAAAAATGTTTCCTCAAATCCCCTCTAAGCCTCCTGCCCCTTACCTTAAATCTATGCCCCCTGGTTATTGACCCCTTCGCTAAGGGAAAAAGTTTCTTTCTATCTACCCTATCTACGCCCCTCATAATTTTGTATACCTCAGTCATGTCCCCCCCTCAGCCTTCGCTACTCTAAGGAAAACAACCCCAGCCTGTCCAGTCTCTCTTCATAGCTGAAATGCTCCAGCCCAGGCAACATCCTGGTGAATCTCCTCTGCAGCCTCTCCAGTGCAATCACATCCTTCCTATAGTGTGGCAACCAGAACTGTACACAGTACTCTAGCTGAGAACTAACTAGCATTTTATACAGCTCCATCATAACCTCCTTGCTCTTATATTCTATGCCTCGGCTAATAAAGGCAAGTATCCCATATGCCTTCCTAACCACCTTATCTACCTGTGCTGCTGCCTTCAGTGATCTATGGACAAGTACACCAAGATCCCTCTGACTTTCTGTACTTCCTAGGGTCCTACCATCCATTGTATATTCCCTTGCCTTGTTAGTCTTCCCAAAATGCATCACCTCACACTTCTCAGGATTAAATTCCATTTGCCACTGCTCCGCCCATCTATATCGTCCTGTAATCTAAGGCTTTCCTCCTCACTATTTACGACACCACCAATTTTTGTGTCATCTGCGAACTTACTGATCATACCTCCTATATTCACATCTAAATCATTAATGTACACGACAAACAGCAAGGGTCCCAGCACTGAATCCTGTGGTACACCACTGGTCACAGGCTTCCACTCGCAAAAACAACCCTCAACCATCACCCTCTGCCTCCTGCCATTAAGCCAATTTTGGATCCAATTTGCCAAATTGCCCTGGATCTCATGGGCTCTTACCTTCTTAACCAATCTCCCATGCAGGACCTTATCAAAAGCCTTACTGAAGTCCATGTAGACTACATCAACTGCTTTACCCTCATCTACACATCTAGTCACCGCCTCAAAAAATTCAATCAAGTTAGTCAGACACGATCTCCCCCGATAAAGCCATGCTGACTATCCCTGATTAATCCCTGCCTCTCCAAGTGGAGATTAATCCTGTCCCTCAGAATATTTTCCAATAGTTTCCCAACCATTGATGTTAGACTCACCGGCCTGTAATTACCTGGTTTATCCCTGCTACCTTTCTTGAATAATGGTACCACATTCGCTGTCCTCCAGTCCTCTGGTACCTCTCCTGTGGCCAGAGAGGATTTGAAAATTTGTGTCTAAGCCCCTGCAATCTCCTCTCTTGCCTCACATAACAGCCTGGGATACATCTCATCTGGGTCTAGGGATTTATTGACTTTTAGCCTGCTAAAACAGCTAATACCTCCTCCCTTTCAATGCTAATATGTTCAAGTATATCACAATCTCCCTCCCTGATCTCTACACCTATATCGTCCTTCTCCATAGTGAACACAGATGAAAAGTAATCATTTAAAACCTCACCTATGTCCTCCGGATTCACACACAGATTGCCACTTTGGTCCCTAATGGGCCCTACTCTTTCCCTGGTTATCCTCTTGCCCTTAATATACTTATAAAATGCCTTCGGATTTTCCTTTATCTTTCCTGCCAGTGTTTTTTCATGTCCCCTCTTTGCTCTCCTAATTACTTTCAGTACCCCCCTACACTTTCTATACTCCTCTCGTGCCTCCACTGTTTTCAGCGGTCTGAATCTGCCATAAGCCTCCTTTTTTTTCCTGATCCAATCCTCTATATCCCTTGACCTCCAGGGTTCCCTGGACTTGTTGGTCCTACCCTTCACATTAATGGATACATGTTGGCTCTGAACTTTCACTATTTCCTCTTTGAATGACTCCCACTGGTCTGATGTAGACTTTCCTACAAGTAGCTGCTCCCAGTCCACTTTGGCCAGATCCTGTTTCATCAAATTGAAATCAGCCTTCTCCCAATTCAATACCTTTATTTCCGGTCCATCTTTGTCCTTTTCCATAACTAACTTCAATCTTACAGAGTTATGGTCACTATCCCCGAAATGATCCCCCACTGACACTTCTACCACTTGGCCGGCTTCATTCCCTGGGATTAGGTCCAGTACTGCCCCTTCTCTTTCTACGTACTGGCTCAAAAAGCCAAAAACTAAAGCCTTCCCTCCTGTACCATCTCCTCAGCCATGCATTCATCTGCTCTATCCTCCTTTTCCTATACTCACTAGCACGTGGCACTGGGAGTAATCCAGAGATTGCAGCCTTTGAGGTCCTGCTTTTTAATCTGCTACCTAGTTCTCTAAATTCTTGTTGCAGGACCTCATCCCTCTTTCTACCTATGTCTTTGGTGCCAATGTGTACCACGACCTCTGACTGTTCATCCGCTCCATTCAGAATGTCCTGCAGCCACTCCGTGACTCCATGACCCTAGCATCAGGGTGGCAACATACCATCCTGGAGTCACGTTTGTGGCCACAGAAACGCCTATCTGCACCCCTTACAATAGAATCCCCTATCACTATAGCTCTTCCACTCCTTTTCCTCCCCTCCTGTGTAGCTGAGCCACCTGTGGTGTCACAGACTTGGCTCTTGCTGCATTCCCCTGAGAAGCTATCTCCCCCAACAGTATCCAAAGTGGAAAATCTGTTAGAGATGGAGATGGATCCAGGGGACTCCTGCACTACCTGCCTAGTTCTTCTACTCTGCCTGGCGGTCACCCATTCCCTTTCTACCTGAGCAGTCTTTACCTGCGGTGTGACCACCTCCCTGTACGTGCTATCCACAATGATCTCAGCATCGCGGATGCTCCACAATGTCTCCAGCCGCTGCTCCAGATCCGAAACGTGGATTTCAAGTACATGCAGCTGGAGACACTTCCTGCACACGTGTTTGCCCTGGACACTGGAAGTGTCCCTGACTTCCCACATTGCACAGGAGGAGCACTCCCCGCTGCTGAGCTGCCCTGACATGACTTACCCTTAATTTATCCCCTTAAATTACCCAAAAATTAGATTATTTACACCAGGGACCTTGATTCCCTAAAAAAAAGCACTGCCGACTATATTAAAAAGAAACTGTAGACCTTTCCCTTTACTTTTAGTTACTTACCCAGCTTTTTAGAGTTATTTCCTAACAGCAGTTACTCACCAACCAATCACTTTGCAGCTTTCTCGTGACATCACTGCTCACTTTGTTTTCAAACTCCGGCGCTCCTGGACTGCTCTCCGCTCCGCTCCCGGCTGCTTCTGGCAGCTCTGCCAAATGCTCCCTTACCTCTCTCTGCAACTCTAGCATGTTCTGTGCTACTGACACCAGAGGCCTGTCATCAGCCAGTGGCTCAAGGTGGGCCTCGCCACCCACAGTCCTCCAACTATCAGAGGCCTCAGCTGTCATAGCCTCCGTTATCTGCTCAGGCGCATGTGTGGTCCGCTTACTAGTTTGTGACCCTGAATGGCTGAGCGCATACCCAGTGCTGTAAAAGTATCTGCGCTGGTGGAAGGTGCAGGAGAATGATGTGACACTGTCTCCTCGGACTGCTGCTCCTCCGCAGAGGTTGACAGCAGGCCCCCGTCACAGCAGCTGCACTTACCTCTGGCAAGCAACGAACTGCATGATAGAACACAAACATTTGTGGGATATGTTGTTCAGATCTTGTCATGCCAACCATGAGTGATGGGGATCTCCTGAAGTTTGGTGAAAGACACATGAACACAATGTCTCCGAGCTCTTTTTTTCTGGACACTCCAGGATGGTTTGTTGCCACCCTGATGCTAGGGTCAAGGATGTCACGGAGCTGCTGCAGGGAATTTGGAAGAGGGAGGGTGAACAGTCAGAGGTCATGGTACACATTGGTACCAACGACATAGGTAGAAAGAGGGATGAGGTCCTGCAACAAGAATTTAGGGAGCTAGGTAGCAGATTAAAAAGCAGGACCTCAAAGGTTGTAATCTCTGGATTACTCCCAGTGCCACATGCGAGTGAGTATAGGAATAGGAGGATAGAGCAGATGAATGTGTGGCTGAGGAGATGGTGCAGGAGGGAGGGCTTTAGTTTCCTGGATCACTGGGTCTGTTTCTGGTGAAGGCAGGACCTGTACAAGTTGGACGGGTTGCACCTGAATTGGACCAACATCCTTGCTGGGAGATTTGCTGGTGCTGTTGGGGGGGTTTAAACTAATTTGGGAGGGGGATGGGATACAGAGTGCAGGTACAGTACGGGGTGATGCACAGTCAAATATAGAACAGAAACTGAGTCAGTCTGGAAGGCAGAGCAAATATAGACCTGTTAAGGCACAAGTGAACAATGCAAGGTTGGATTGCATCTATTTTAACGCAAGGAGTCTTACTGGTGAGGCAGATGAGTTGAGGGCATTAATTAACACATGGGATTATGATATTATTGCTATCACAGAGACATGGGTGAGGGAAGGGCAGGACTAGCAGCTCAATATTCCAGTGTATAGAATCTTCAGGCATGACAGGGGAGGGGGTAAAAGAGGAGGTGGCATTGCACTGTTGATCAAGGAGTCAATTACTGGAGTAAGGAGGGATGATATCTTAGAAGGTTCCTCAAATGAGGCCAATGGATGGGCGGCACAGTGGCGCAGTGGTTAGTACCGCAGCCTCACAGCTCCAGTGACCCGGGTTCAATTCTGGGTACTACCTGTGTGGAGTTTGCAAGTTCTCCCTGTGACCGTGTGGGTTTCTGCCGGGTGCTCCAGTTTCCTCCCACAGCCAAAAACTTGCAGGTTGATAGGTAAATTGGCCATTGTAAATTGTCCCTACCATTGGTAGGTGGTAGGGGAATTGAGGGGATGTGGTAGGAATATGGGATGAATGTAGGATTAGTATAAATGGGTGGTTGATGTTTGGCACAGACTCGGTGGGCCGAAGGGCCTGTTTCAGTGCTGTATCTATAAATAAATAAATAAACTTAAGAACAAAAAGGGGGCAATCACTTTGCTGGGAGTGTACTACTTCTTCTTTGGCCTCCTTATCTCGAGAGACAATGGGTAAGCGCCTGGAGGTGCTCAGTGGTGTGTGGAGCAGCGCCTGGAGTGGCGATAAAGGCCAATTCTAGAGTGACAGGCTCTTCCACAGGTGCTGCAGAAAAATCTGTTTGTCGGGGCTGTTACACTGTTGGCTCTCCCCTTGCGCTTCTGTCTTTTTTCCTGCCAACTACTAAGTCTCTTCAACTCGCCACACTTTAGCCCCGCCTTTATGGCTGTCCACCAGCTCTGGCGATTGCTGGCAACTGACTCCCACGACTTGTGATCAATGTCACAGGACTTCATGTCACGTTTGCAGACGTCTTTAAAGCGGAGACATGGACGGCCGGTGGGTCTGATACCAGTGGCGAGCTCGCTGTACAATGTGTCTTTGGGGAGTGTACTACAGGCCTCCAAACAGTCAGGGAGAGATAGAGGAGCAGATATGTCGGCAAATCTCAGAGAGGTGTAAAAATAATAGGGTAATAATAGTAGATTTCAACTTCCCCAATATCAACTGGGATAGTCTTAGTGTAAAAGGCTTAAAGGGGGCGGAATTCTTAAAATGCATACAGGAGAGCTTTTTGAACCAGTACGTAGAAAGTCCTACAAGAGAAGGGGCAGTACTGGACCCAAACCTGGGGAATGAAGCCAGACAAGTGGTAGAAGTGTCAGTGGGGGAGCATTTTGGGGATAATGACCATAACTCTGTAAGATTTAAGGTCGTTATGGAAAAGGACAAAGATGGACCGGAAATAAAGATACCAAATTGGGGGAAGGCCAATTTCAATATGATAAAACAGAATCTGGCCAAAGTGGACTGGGAGCAGCTACTTGTAGGAAAGTCTATATTTTTTTTAATTCATTCATGGGATTTGTGCGTCGCTGGCCAGGCCAGCATTTATTGCCCATCAGACCAGTGGGAGTCATTCAAAAAGGAAATAGTGAGTGTTCCGGGCCAACATGTTCCCGTAAAGGTGAAGGGTAGGACCAACAAGTCCAGGGAACCCTGGATGTCAAGGGATATAGAGGATTGGATCAGGAAAAAAAGGAGGCTTTTGGCAGATTCAGACCGCTGAAAACAGTGGAGGCACTAGAGGAGTATAGAAAGTGTAGGGGGGTACTTAAAGTAATTAGGAGAGCAAAGAGGGGATATGAAAAAACACTGGCAGGAAAGATAAAGGAAAATCCTAAGGCGTTTTATAAGTATATTGAGGGCAAGAGGATAACCATGGAAAGAGTAGGGCCCATTAGGGACCAAAGTGGCAATTTGTGTGTGGAGCCGGAGGACATAGGTGAGGTTTTAAATGATTACTCTTCATCTGTGTTCACTATGGAGAAGGACGATGTAGGTGTAGAGATCAGGGAGGGGGATTGTGATATACTTGAACAAATTAGCATTGAAAGGAAGAAAGTATTAGATGTTTTAGCGGGCTTAAAAGTGGATAAATCCCCAGGCCCAGATGAGATGTATCCCAGGATGTTATGTGAGGCAAGGGAGGAGATTGCAGGGGCTCTGACACAAATTTTCAAATCCTCTCTGGCCACAGGAGAGGTACCACCAGAGAATTGGAGGACAGCGAACGTGGTACCATTATTCAAGAAGGGTAGCAGGGATAAACTAGGTAATTACAGGCCGATGAGTCTAACATCAGTGGTTGGGAAACTATTGGAAAAAATTCTGAGGGACAGGATTAATCTCCACTTGGAGAGGCAGGGATTAATCAGGGATAGTCAGCATGGCTTTTTCAGGGGGAGATCATGTCTAACAAATTTGATTGAATTTTTCGAGTAGGTGAAAGCAGGTGATGTAGTCTACATGGACTTCAGTAAGGCTTTTGATAAGGTCCCGCATGGGAGATTGGTCAGGAAGGTAAGAAAGAGCCCATGGGATCCAGGGCAATTTGGCCAATTGGATCCAAAATTGGCTTAGTGGCAGGAGGCAGAGGGTGATGGTCGAGGGTTGTTTTTGTGTTTGGAAGCCTGTGACCAGTGGTGTACCACAGGGATCGGTGCTGAGACCCTTGCTGTTTGTCGTGTACATTAATGATTTTGACGTGAATATAGGAGGTATGATCAGTAAGTTCACAGATGACATGTAAATTGGTGGTGTCGTAAATAGTGAGGAGGAAATCCTTAGATTACAGGATGATATAGATGGGCTGGTAAGATGGGTAGAGCAGTGGCAAATGGAACTTAATCCTAAAAAACATAGAATCATAGAAATTAGGAGCAGGAGTAGGCCATTCGGCCCTTCGGGCCTGCTCTGCCATTCAAAAGAGATCCTGGCTGATCGTCTAATTCAGTATCCTGTTCCCGCTTTCTCCCCAAATCCCTTGATGCCTTTGGCATTAAGAAAGATATCTATCCCCTTTTTGATTATATTTACTGACTTGGCCTCCACTGCCTTCTGCGGTAGAGAATTCCACAGGTTCACCACCCTCTGAGCGAAGAAATTACTCCTCATCTCGGTTCTTAATGGCATACCCCGTTTCCTGAGACTGTGACCCCTGGTTCTGGACTCGCCAGCCATCGGGAACATCCTCCCTGCATCTAGCCTTTCTAGTCCTGTTCGAATTTTATCGGTTTGTATGAGATCCCCCCTCATTCTTCTAAACTCCTGTTATTATAGGCCTAGTCGGCCCAATCGCTCTTCATACGTCAATCCTGCCATCCCAGGAATCAGCCTAGTAAATATTCTTTGCACTCCCTCCATGGCAAGAACAACCTTCCTCAGATAAGGAGACCAAAACTGCACACAATACTCCAGATGTGGTCTCACCAAGGCCTTGTATAACTGCAGTAAGACATCCTTGGTCCTGTACTCAAGGTGTTAGGTGATGCATTTTGGGAGGACAAACAAGGCAAGGGAATATACAATGGATGGTAGGACCCTAGGAAGTACAGAGGGTCGGAGGGACCTTGGTGTACTTGTCCATAGATCACTGAAGGCAGCAGTACAGGTAGATAAGGTGCTTAGGAAGGCATATGGGATACTTGCCTTTATTAGCCGAGGCATAGAATATAAGAGCAGGGAGGTTATGATGGAGCTGTATAAAATGCTAGTTAGGCCACAGCTGGAGTACTGTGTACAGTTCTGGTCACCACACTATAGGAAGGATGTGATTGCACTGGAGAGGGTGCAGAGGAGATTCACCAGGATGTTGCCTGGGCTGGAGCATTTCAGCTATGAAGAGAGACTGGATAGGCTAGGGTTGTTTTCCTTGGAGCAGAGAAGGCTGAGGGGGGGACCTGATTGAGGTATACAAATTTATCAGGGGCATCGATGGGTTAGATAGGAAGAAACCTTTTCCCTTCGCGAAGGGGTCAATAACCAGGGGGCATAGATTTAAGGTAAGGGGCAGGAAGATTAGAGGGGATTTGAGGAAAAAAGTTTTCACCCAGAGGGTGGTTGGAATCTGGAACACACTGCCTGAAGGGGTGGTAGAGGCAGGAACCCTCACAACATTTAAGAAGTATTTAGATGAGCATTTGAAATGCCGTAGCATTCAAAGCTATGGGCCAAGTGCTGGAAAATGGGATTAGGACAGTTAGGTGCTTGATGGCCGGCATGGACACAATGGGCTGAAGGGCCTGTTTCTGTGCTGTATAACTCTATGACTATATGACTCTATGACTCCATTCTCACCTTCCATGATTGCACAGCTGCCCTGGGGCCCTGCTAGTTCGAGAGCTTCCTCCTCGGCCGACGTCGGAGGACAAAGATCAGGGATCTCTCCGCCAGTCCTTGAGGTCTCCCTGGTGCTATGGGCCCTTTTCTCCTGAAAGTGCAAAGAGGGACATAATTAGACATCGCAGAAAGAGTGGGGGCGTATTGATATTGTCACTGGACTAGTAACTCAGAAACCCAGTGTATTGCTCTGGGGACATAGGTTCAAATCCCACCAGGGCAAAAGGAATTTGAATTCAATTAATAAATCTGGAATTTAAAAAAATAGTCTAATGATGGCCATGAAACCATTGTCGATTGTTGTAAAAACCCACCTTGTTCACTAATGTCTTTTAGGGAAGGAAATCTGCCATCTTTACCTGGTCTGGCCGACATGTGACTCCAGACCTACAGCAATGTGGTTGACTCTTCAATGTCCTCTGAAATGGCCTAGCAAGCCACTCAGTTGTATACCGTTATGACATCAATAAGGAATGAAACCGGACAGATGAGATGGAATGGACCTAGGCACTGGAAACGACCACAGCAAACCAAGCCCTGTCGACCCTGCAAAGTCCTCCTTATTAACATCTGGGGGCTTGTGCCATACTTGAAAGAGCTGTCCCACAGACTAGTCAAGCAAAAGCCAAACAGTCATTCTCATGGAATCATACCTTACAGACAATGTCCCAGACTGCACCATCACCAGTCCTGGGTATGTCCTGTCCCACCGGCAGGACAGACCCACCAGAGGTGGCGGCACAGTGGTATACATTCGGGAGGGAGTTGCCCCGGGAGTTCTCAACATCGACTCCAGACCCCATGAAGTCTCATGGCATCAGGTCAAACATGGGCAAGGAAACCTCCTGCTGATTACCACCTACCATCCTCGCTCAGCTGATGACTCAGTATTCCTCCATGTTGAACAGCACTTGGAGGAAGCACTGAGGGTGGTAAGGGCGCAGAATATACTGTGGGTGCGAGAGTTCAATGTCCATCACCAAGAGTGGCTCTGTGGCATCACTACTGGCCAAGTCCTAAAGGACATAGCTGCTCTACTGGGTCTGCGGCAGGAAGTGAGGGAAAAATATACTTGACCTCGTCCTCACCAACCTGCCTGCCGCAGATGCATCTGTCCATGACTGTATTGGTAGGAGTGACCACCACACAGTCCTTGTGGACACGAAGTCCAGCCTTCACATTGAGGATACCGTCCATCGTGTTGTGTGGCACTATCACCGTGCTGAATGGGATAGAATTCGAACAGATCTAGCAATGCAAAACTGGGCATCCATGAGGCGCTGTGGGCCATCAGCAGCAACAGAATTGTACTCAGCCACAATCTGTAACCTCATGGCCCGGCATATCCCCCACTCTACCATTACCATCAAGCCAGGAGACCAACCCTGGTTGAATGAAGAGTGCAGGGGAGCATGCCAGGAGCAGCACCAGGCATACCTCAAAATGAGGTGTCAACCTGGTCAAGCTACAACCTAGGACTACTCGATTGCCAAACTGCGTAAGCAGTATGCAATAGACGGAGCTCAGTGATCCCATAACCAACGGATCAGATCGAAGCTCTGCAGTCCTGCTACATCCAGTCGTAAATGGTGGTGGACAATTATAAAACTAACTGGGGGAGGTGGCTCCACAAATATCCCCATCCTCAATGACGGGGGAGCCCAGCACATCAGTGAAAAAGATAAGGCTGAAGCATTTGCAACAATCTTCAGCCAGAAGTGCCGAGTTGATGATCCATCTCGGCCTCCTCCTGAAGTCACCAGCATCACAGATGCCAGTCTTCAGCCAATCCGATTCACTCCATGTGATATCAAGAAACGACTGAAGGCACTGAATACTTCTTAAATGTTGTGATGGTTCCTGCTTCTACCACCCCTTCAGGCAGTGCGTTCCAGATTCCAACCACCCTCTGGGTGAAAGAATGTTTCCTCAAATCCCCTCTCAACCTTTTCCTGCCCGTCACTGGGTCAAAATCCTGGAATTCCCTTCCTAACAGCACTGTGGGTGTACCTACCCCACATGGACTGCAGCGTTCAAGAAGGCAGCTCACCACCACCTTCTCAAGGGCAATTAGTGATGGGCAATAAATGCTGGCCTTGCCAGCATGAATGAATAAAGAAAATTGCTAGTGGCAGCTCCTCATTCCCTGACGGGGTTTCCAACATGGCTGCTGCCCACAGGCGCTCTCAGGAGAAATAATGGGGCCGAGCTGTGATAGAAGACAGCCTGTCACCGAGATGCAGCCATGCATCTTCTGGAATGTGGTGATGCCTAACCCCCTTGCCACTACCTTTCTGGTCTCTCCCTCCCCGTGTCATGCTCCCTACTGCATAGCCACCTGCTAGCCCCAAAGAGGAGGGAGGTATGGAGGACTCACCTTGGCGGAGCGAAGGAGGCTATTGACCCTCTTGCGACACTGGAATCTGTCCCGGGGACAGACCCCACGGATGCTGACCTCCTCTGCGATCTCCATCCAGGTTTGCTTGGTCAGGCAAGAGGATCTTTTCTTGCCATCCCTTGGAAAGAAGACCTCTCACCATTCCCTTACAACCCAGAGGCGAATCTCCAGGGAGGCATCGCTAAACTATCCCAGTTGAATCGCAGTCCGTCCAGACAGTCAGCAGTTGATGCAGCAACAACAACTACAGTGGTGCAGAGGGATCCGGAAGCACTCCAGGATCACAGCTTCACTGAAAGGCAGCAATGCAAGCAGGTCTGGTAGCAGTTTAAAAATGGTTCCAGCCCCTGCATTGGAGTCATCTGATGCTGCAATCAGTCCTTGGAGCCTGGCCCCATCCTGCAATAGGACGAGCCCCGCACCTCAAATATGTTAAATGGCCAACTGCTGCGTGTTGGTTGGTTGGTTGGTCAGCCATGACATGCGGCAATGGCACCTGCTTCCGGGGCTGCCACCAGGGCCCGCAATGGGCTGACAAAAATTCAGCCCACAACATGCAGATCCCACCTCAATATACCCTTTAAAGTATGCGCAGTTCCAGTATCTGAGCTGGTGGCTGTGAGAGTCAAATCAAGTCATGGTGTGCCCTCCACCTCAGCTTTTTCTCTATCTCGGCCTTCAGCACTCTGTGCCACTGCCTGGCCTGGCAGCTGTTCTTGGGCATTTTAAAGTATAAATGCACAAGGGCAGTATTGAGGTAAGGAAAGCAGGGAAAAGCAAGAGGTGCATGGTTGCACCATCTTGTATATCATAACAGATTGCTGGATGAGGGTGAAGTGGGATTTGAGAAGGTGCATTAGGCAGGAACATACCATCATCCTCAATGGTTTTAATGACATTGCTTGCCACAATCTCAGTGACGGTCGCTCCAATTATTCCCAGCACCATCTCCTGAATGGCAGTGAGCAGATGCAGTCGTGCCTGCCTCCACCATTTAGCTGCTGCTGCCATCTATTACGGGCCACCTTGTCCTGTAAAAGAGAGTGAAGTGTTCAGTGAATATGGTGCCATGTGTTTGGGGGATGTGCATGCCACAGTCAAATAGCTGGCAGTGTGTGAAAGCTGTGGAATGTGTGTGAGGTTTCCAGCAATGCTAAATTTGTGAGGGTGAGGTGAAGCATCTGAATATGAGATTTGAGTCGTGTTGATAGATTGTTGGTAGGCAAGTGAAGGGGGTGTAGTAAATGGAGCAGAGTGTGATCAATGACTTAGACTTCAATGTAGGGAATGTGATTAATTTTGCAGATGAGATAAAAATTGTCCATGTGGTTGATAGTGAGGAGGATTGCTGTAGACTGCAGGGAGATATCAGTGGATTGGTCAGGTGGGCAGATAAGTGGCAAATGGAATTCAATCTGGAGAAATGTGAGGTAATGCATTTGGGGAGGGCAAACAAGACAAGAGAATACTTAAATGATAGAGTAATGAGAAGTGTAAAGCAAAAGAGGGACCTTGGAGTGCATGTCCATAGATCCCCGAGGGTAGCAGAACAGGACAGATAATATAGTTCAGAAGGCATACGGAATACTTTTCTTTATTAGCTGAGGCAAAAAATATAAGAGCAGAGAGGCAATGCTAGAACTGTATCAAACATGAGTTACACCACAGCTAGAGTACTGCATACAGTTCTGGTCACCACATTACAGGAGGGATGTGATCGCACTAGAGAGGATACAGAAGAGATTTATGAGGATGCTGCCAGGAATGGAGAATTTTTGCCATGAGGAATGATTGAATAGGCTGGGGTTGTTTTCTTTGGAACAGAGGAGGCTGAAGGGAAATTTAATTAAGATGTATAAAATTATGAGGGGCTGAGATAGAGTGGGTCTGAAGGACCTATTTCCCTTTACAGAGAGGTCAATAACTAGGGGGCAGAGATTTAAAATAATTGGTGAAAGAATTAGAGAGGAGTTGAGAGAAATCTTTTCACCCAGAGGGTAGTGGGGGGCTGGAACTGACTCATCGCATTTAAAAAGTACTTGGATATGCACTTGAAGTGCTGTAACCTACAGGGCTATGGATCAAGAGCCAGAAAGTGGGATTAGACTGGCAAAGACACGATGGGCTGAATGGCCTCCTTCTGTGCCATGAATTTTCTGTGATTCTATGTTTTCAATGCTAGCGGTGCAGTTGGTAGGATGTGATATGTGAGGATACATTCACTGACTACTCGTGAGTGGTCATTAAATGTTTTTTGGCAGTGCATCCTGGTCCTTGGAGCTGAACTGCTGGCATTGATCCCTATGGCTAGCTTCTCTGCTATGTTATCAGTACTTGTCTAGAGGGCCTCAGCCCCTTGAGGAAGAGAACCTCTCCCCTCATATCCACCTCCTGTCCCAAGGCCTCCAGCACAGCATCAAAAAACCTTAGGACACACTTTCTGACCTGTTGTGCCATTTCCTTTACTTTCTGCAGGTTTTCCCCTCCAAGCATTTTCCACACTTGCTGCAGCCAGAATGCACCTTGCTTTTAAGAAATGCAGTTTGGTTTTATGTAATGCAGGCTAGCTTTAAGTGCTGGCACAAACCTGGGCACCTCTGCTGAGGTGTACAGTCGCTCAGCAGTATCTTCAGTGCTGGGCTGCATGTCACAATCATTATAATGAGCAGGCAGCATGAAATTTGTGTGCTGCCTGCATCACTTTGAACAGGTGCAGGGCAATCACACATTGCCATCCCTGTGCCCGATTTCAGGGGCTAAATTGGTCAGAATGTCAGCATTATTAAGTTGCGTAATGTCTGTACGTGTATCTTATAAGAACCTAATGTTCTTGCCATGTTTGTTACAGTTGTGTTGAATGAGGCTGTATCAACAAGCAGACTTTGTATGGAGAAGTGAAACAAGGAAATTGTATCTCTATCTGGGAATGAGTAGCCTTGGGGTCATAATCAGATTAAGGCACAGATATCCTGTGGTCAGTATTAAACAAGGGATAGTTCACTAATTCGATAGCCCTATCTTGTTACAACAGGCTTAGAAAGATAGTGTGCTCAAGCCACTTCTATTCTCCAGACTGAGGTAAATATGCTTTCTGTATTTGGCGATGCTGCTAATATTGCCATCAAATGCAATTAGTTGTTGCGTGATTTATTGATGTCTGACTGCATAAAATTTCGAATTATTACACTTTACACCACCACCAGCCACGTGCTTGGGATATTGTTTAAAAACTTTGCAAATGTATTTGTTGGCGATACTGATCCTGCTACTGAGCTGTGGCCTGTGCTTAAAATTTGGGTGGGCAGAACAACCTACAGATGTGAGTTCCCACCTGCTGAAAATCTGACCCTCCCCACATTCCTATTGGAGGGTGATAAGCACCAGGTTACACCAGGAATGCTTAATTTAAAATTGGCCTATTGTAACCCTTGGGTTGTGTGTGACCAGGGTTTTTTCTTCTGTCTTTCAGAGTTTGGGCTCAGCGGACAAGAAAGATTCACTTCAAAAAAGGTAGGAAAGTACAAACGAAAGCAGACTGAGACATCTCAGCCATTGAGCAGACTTGACAAAATCCAGAACTCTTTATTTGGATTAGTTTATTTTGAGATACATGGAATTTCTGCACTTTTGTGGGTTTTGGTGCAATACAAAAGATTTATTTGATTGCAGGTAATGTGGTTCTTGTAGATACATGCATAGTTCTGTGTATTGGTTTGTGGTGCTGGTTGTTACTATGACCAGGCAGGGTGACCACCAATTCTCATTTGGAAGTAAACATTCCATTTTCAGTGGTCACTCAGTACTTTTGATAATCAAAAATGGGGCAGAAAATGTGTGGTTTCAATTGTTTTGCTAAAAACGCTTCGGCATTCTTGTATGACTGGATTCCGTATATAATATTCTGCGTACTGTTAGTCTTGTACACGTGATGGGTTAAAGGAAACAGGACCTTTATTGAACCACTCCTTACTGCTATGGCTTACATCTTCCAAGAGACTGCACGAGAAATTCACTCACATGAGGGGAATTTTATGCTGTCTCCCGCAGCGGGTTTGGAGTGGGGGGAGCATAAAATTGGGTGGGATGGTGGCGTTGGGGTGGGTTCCTGCTACCATCCCACTTCTGCCAAAATTTAGTCTAGGGCGGGAAGGCCTGTGAATGGCCAATCCGCCCTGTCGCCAATTGAGGCCCTTAACTGGGTAATTAAACCCAATTAAGGGCCTCTTCCTGCCACAGCCACAATTAGCCATGCAGCGGACAGCCCGGTCGCCGGACGGAAAGCACGACACGTAAAACCGTGCAGGCTGCTTCCTGACTCTGGGGGTGAGGGGGGTGGTGCAGGGGTCCCTTGTTAAACGGCATTTAGTGCCTGAATGAGGGACCTGGCATTGGGAAGTGGTAGGGAGCCGGCTGATAACTACCCCCTGTCCCTGCTACCAACTCCCCTACACCCACCTCCCCCGCAACCCCCAACCCGCGAGATCCCGCCCACCCTGGCCTACCTGTGGCCTAGGTCCAGTGTGCTCCTCGGCCACTGGTAGGTGCTCCTCCAGCAGCAGCTACCGCCTCCACAGTGGTGCTGCAGCTTCCGGACTCTGATTGGCCGGCAGCTCTCCAAGGGTGGAACTTCCGGCGATGGGGTTCTTGTTCCTGCCGCTGTCCACTTAAGTGCCTGATTGGCACTAGATTTGGTCGGCCTTCCAGAGACATGGCCGCTTGGGGATCTCGGTGTCACTTTTTCCAGACGCCAAGACTCCCATCACCAGAATGAAATCCCGGCCGTGGTGTTACATCACTTCCTGTGATGAGGTATATGGCATGATTAACATATTAACCCAGTAACAACCCAATGCCCAATATACTACATTATACTACATCTCTCCCCAAGTGTCTGACTTCCATTTTAACAGGGACAATCGCTGTGGCGATTTCACAAGTCCACCATAACAAGTCCTCTTCTCCTTTGAAGGGGATTCACGTCCTCGGAGTTGTCTGTCTGACACTGCAAGGGTGAAATTGGTAGATTCTGGGTTGTCATCTGGATTGGTGGATGAATGCTGCATCTCTGGTCCATTAGATTTTGGTGATAACTGATTTCCCTGGATAGGAGGCTGCTTCTGTATGGCCACCAGTGCACATCTATTTTGTCTCACCATACCATGCTCTGTTTGCTTAAGGTAGGACTATGAATGTGGTATCAGTATCTGTTCAACTACTTTTCTGTACCGATTTTGGTCTTGGATCCAAACTGGGTCTCCTGGTTGGATGTCTGGTCGGTTTTTTGCCTTGTGACATTTCTCATGGTTCCACCTCTGATTGGAATGATCTCTATCCTCTCTCTCCTCTTTGCCTAAGTCATCAACTTGTACTTGTGGCATGAGTGTGTGTTACAGTAGATAGTTGGATTTTCAGTCTTCTACCCATTTGGAGTTTGCACGGCACTAGACCATTTTGGAGTGGAGTTGAACGATAGCTCAGAAGTTGTACATCCTTGTTCTTCTTCAGCAATGCTTTTACTGTGCGCACTCCTCTTTCAGCTTCACCATTGGCTGAGGGTATCTTGGCGAACAGGGAGTATGAACAAATCCATACAATACCGTGAACACTTTACATTATTCGTTGGCAAACTGCGGTCCATTGTCTGAGATTACAAGGTCTGGGATTCCACATATCTCGGTCAACGATATAATTACTGCTTCAGAAGTGTGACTCTGCAGTTGCTTGACTTCTATCCATCTTGAGTAATAATCTACTACAATCAAGAACGTTTTACCTCTATGTTCAAAAAGATTCATCCCAAGACGTCCCATAGTCTTGATGGAAAGGAAGATGACATCAGTGGCACATCTTGATATCATTTCTTCGAGTGATTTTGAGAGACCTGGCTACCGAGGAACATAGGGCCACAGGAACATAGGAGCAGGAGTAGGCCATTCAGCCCATTGAGCCTGCCCCGCCATTCACTATGATCATGGCTGATCATCCACTTCAATGCCTTTTTCCCACACGGTTCCGAAGAAGGGTCACTGACCCGAAACGTTAACTCTGCTTCTCTTTTCACAGATGCTGCCAGACCTGCTGAGTGGTTCCAGCATTTCTTGTTTTTATCCCCAATCTCTCTTCATAGGACAGTCCTGCCATCCCGGGAACAGGTCTGGTGAACCTTCGTTGCACTCCCTCAATGGCAATAATATCCTTCCTAAGGTAAGAGGATCAAAACTGCACACAGTACTCCAGGTGGGGTCTAACCAAGGTTCTATACAATTGAAGCAAGACTTCACTACTCCTGTACTCAAATCCTCTTGCGATAAAGACTAACACACCATTAGCTTCCTAATTGCTTGCTGCACCTGCATGTTAGCTTTCAGTGACTTATTGACAAGGACACCCAGGTCCCTTTGTACATCTACACTTTCTAATCTCTTACCATTTAAGAAATACTCTGCACATCTGTTCCTCCTACCAAAGTGGATAACCTCACATTTTTCCACATTAAATTCCATCTGCCATGTTCTTGCCCACTCACTAAGTCCGTCCAAATCCCCTTGAAGCTGCTTTGCATCTTCCTCACAAAACACATTCCCACCTAGTTTTGTGTCATCCGCGAACTTGGAAATATTACATTTGGTCCCTACATCCAAATCATTGATATATATTGTGAACAGCTGGGGCCCAAACACTGATCCCTGCGGTACCCCACTAGTCACATCCTGCCAACCCGAGAATGACCCGTTTGTTCCTGCTCTCTGCTTTCTGCCTGTTAACCAATCCTTAATCCATGCCAGTATATTACCTCCTATCTCATATACTTTAATTTTACTAACCAACCTCCTGTGGGGACTTTATCAAAAGCCTTCTGAAACTCCTAGTATACCACGTCCACCGACTCCCCTTTATCAATTCTGTTAGTAACATCCTCAAAAAACTCCAACAGGTTCGTCAAACAGAATTTCTTGCTCTGGCTCAACATTTTGTGATACCCAAAGGTCCTTGGTGCAATCTTTGTAGCATATCTAATCTCAGAACTCTCGAATAACCAATCCCTTGTCCTAGATGACTAAATCGTCAACTAAACTGTCCTCGCTGTTCATAGTATTGTCTGAGAATAGGATTGTGTGGCATGTATGCTGACCATCCTTTGATGCAGTACTCTTATACATGAGCATGTTCTTCATCAGATTTGTATGCAGCTCTGATTTCTTTCAGTCTCTGAGTTGTTGCTGGTAGGCTTGTGGTTGTTGTCGATGCAAAGGTTTCCACCTTTTCAGTAAGGGATACATCACCTTGTTCAGGTCTTGCCACTGGGATATGGGACAAAATATCCACTGTGATCTGCTGCTTTCCTGGAACATACTCTGTTTTTGCAACAGACCTCTTCATTCTCAGTCTGAATTGTTGTACTCGGGGAGGCATCTTTGCTATCTTGTTTGCATTTAAGAGAGTCACCAATAGTTTGTGGTCCATGTCTATCTTGAAGTGAAGACCAATAATGTAAACTTTTCACAAGCCCTTGAAGCTACTAAATTTACTTTCTCTATCACTGCATAATTCTGTTCAATCTCTGCCAGTGAACAGGATGCGTAGTAAACTGATCTGTGCTTTCCATCTGAAAGCATCTGAAAGAGAACAATTCCCAGTCCTGTAGAAGATGCATCTGCAGCAATGATAGTGCTTAGCTCAGGGTTATAGTGAGCCAACACATCAGGTGATATCAGCATTTCTTTGATTTTCTCAATGATCTCTGTTGTGCTTCCTCCCAGCACCATGTATTGTCTTGTCTTAACAGTTGACGTAGTAGCTCATTGACTACAGCGAGGTTGGGCAGAAACTTTCCAACTTGTTTTACCATACCCATGAATCTCTGTAGCTCGGTCACGTTCCTAGGAACTGGAAACTCCTTAATTGCTCTTGTCTTCTGTGGATCAACTCTTACACCAGATCCATCTCTAATGGGCTGAATTTTATCAGCGCACCGCACTCTGCGGCGGCGCGCTGTGCAAGTGATGGCCTTCCATCACGGAAGTGCCGCCACCGAGCCCCCGTGATATTATGCCCAGGGGCTCATTTAAATGGAGGGGTGGAGTGGCCGCCTTCGATGATGTAGAGGGGGCGGCCGCCGTGTCCCCGGAGACAGCGGATGGCGCCAACGCGCAAGCACCAGTGCCATTTTTAAAGAACTTCAAGCCCTTCAGTGACATTTAAATTTTTAAAGGTCCCGGTCTCCGGGAAATAAAAATAAAATTTTAATTCATCTTTAAATCCCGTCTCCCACCCCGCAGTGGGTAATCTATATATAAATTGCCTTCACCCTGCCCCAGAAAAAACTTTTATTAATATCCTGAACTTTCCCCACGAAATATAGAATCATATAAAGTTTAAGGCACAGAAAGAGGCCACTTGGCCCATCGTGTCTGTGCCGGTCGAAAAACGATCCACCTATTCTAATCCCACCTTCCAGCATTTGGTCCGTAGCCCTTGAGGTGCATATCCAGCCTCCCTTTGAATGATTTGAGGGTTTCTGCCTCAACTACCCTTTCAGGCAGTGAGTTCCAGACCCCCACCACCCTCTGGGTGAAAAAGTTTTTCCTCATCTCCCTGCTAATTTTTTTACCAATCACTTTAAATCTATGTCCCCTCTGACCTCTCTGCTAAGGTGAATAGACCCTTCACCTCCACTCTATCCAGGCCCCTCAAAATGTCATACATTTCAATCAGATCACCCCTCAGCCTTTTCTGTTTCAAGGAGAACAACCCCAGCCTATCCAATCTTTCCTCACAGCTGCATTTTTCCAGTCCTGGCAACATCCTCGTAAATCTCCTCTGTACCCTCTCTAGTGCAATTACATCCTTTCTGTAATGAGGTGACCAGAACTGCACACAGTACTCAAGTTGTGGCCTAACCAATGAGTTAGACAGATCCAGCATAACCTCCCTGCTCTTGTATTCTATACCTCGGTTCATAAAGGAAAGGATTCCATATGCTTCTTCGCCACCTTATTGACCTGTCCTGCTACCTTCAGTGATCTGTGGACATTCACTTCAAGGTCCCTCACTTCCTCTACACTTCTCAGTATTTTCCCATTTATCGTGTATTCCTTTGCCTTGTTTAACCTCCACAAATGCATCACCTCACACTTCTCCAGGTTGAATTCCATTTGCCACTTTTCTGCCCCTCTGACCAGACCATCAATATCTTCCTGCAGTCTACAGCTATCCTCCTCACTATCTACCACACGGCCAATCTTTGTGTTGTCTGGAAACTTCTTGATCATGCCCCCTACATTTACGTCCAACTCATTAATATATACCACAAAAAGCAGGGGACCCAGTACTGAGCCCTGTGGAACACCACGAGAAACAGCCCTCCAGTCGCAAAAGCACACATCAACAATTACCCTTTGTTTTCTGCCACTGAGACAATTTTGTATCCACCTTGCTGCATTTCCCTGGATCCCCATGGGATTTTATTTTTTTAACCAGTCTCCCTAGTGGAACCTTGTCAAAAGCCTTGCTAAAATCCATGTAGACCACATCAACTGCACTACCCTCATCTATCTTCCTTGTTACTTCTTCAAAAAATTCAATCAAGTTGGCCCCTTGACCCTCAACCCCTTCCCACAATCCCTGCAACCAATAATGTGTTTTTCCCACTCCCCCCCCCCCCCCCCACTCCAGCCTGACAATTTTATTCCTCCCTCCCTCCACCAGTGTTTCCAATGGCGTTCCGAAGGCGTGCGAGTTGCTTCCGGTTAGCCGGAAAATCAGAGTGGGATGGCCGCCGTTGGCAGGTAAGTTCATTTGAATATTAATTATCCTCATTTTAATATTGAAATGAAAGCTATTATCCGGCAGGGACTTCTTGGCGTCGTGGGTCGAGGTGGGCTGCTCCCGCTAGCATTTTACGGGCCTCCCCATCGTGACCCACAGCGTCGAGGGACTGATAGAATTCAGCCCAATATGTGCAAGGAGCTTGACAATCGGCAGTGAGAATTCACATTTGTTGTTGAGTGTAAGTCCTGCTTTCTCTAGTTGTTACAGTACAGCTCTCACTCAAGTGTCATGTTCTGTCTGAGTGGATCCATAGATCAGGACATCATCCATATGACCTACGGCATCATCCAGTCCTTCTAGAATGCTTGACATTGTCCTCTGGAGAATTTCAGACGCTGATGTGATAGCAAAGGGTAGTCTGTTGAAACAAAGCCTTCCAAATGGAGTTATGAAAGTTGTGAGCAACTTAGACTCTTTATCGAGGGGTGGTTGCCAAAAAACACGATTTGCATCTAGTTTCATGAAGATTGAACTCTTCCCTAATGTAATCTACAGACGACATTGGATAGACTTTGCATTTAACTGCTTTGTTTAGCTGTGTAAAATCAATGCAAATTTAGATCCATTTAGATTTTGTATTGGGACCAACCCTGAGCACTAGCTTATAGGCTCTGTCACAGGTAAAATAATTCCTTGTTTCACCATGCAGTCGATTTCTTTCTTTACTTTTGGCAAGAGTGGGTGAGGAGCTTTTCTGGGTGTAAACAGGCACACTGGCTTTGTTTCCAGCCTTGGGGTTATATGGTGCTGTCTTCAGCTTCCCTACTCCTGTGAACAGCTTTGGGAATTCAGCTCTCGTCTGATCTTCTCTGCATTTCAGTTCCTCCACTCTGCAAATCAAATGCAAGTCAGTGCAAGCTTTCCTGCTCAAAAGTGAACAATGCTGATTTTGAATCACTTATAACATCTCTGTGATTTCTTTTGTCAATATTGGAGGGTTGCCTTCAGCTCTTCTATGACTTTGCGTTCTATCCCTCCTGGTCCGTATAATTTCTTGCCTGATGGCTGGAAAATACTCCTCTCTAATCATGGTTCAGCATCGGAAAGAGCCAAAACTGCTGCTCCAGTGTCGAATTTACAATGTGTCTTGTTTACCTCTACAAGGATCTCCGCACTCCAGCAACTTGTGCTTGGTTCTTGGATCTCTCCCAGAAAAGATATCACAACACAGTGGATATCCTCTACTTCATGGATCTTGCCACTTTTCAAAGGTTCCCCTTTTTGTAATGTCTGTACCGGCTTTTTGCTATGGCACACCACCTGGAAGTGGCCCTTCTTCCCGAATGAATGGCATTCGGCCTCTTTGATGGGACAGTTTTCCTGCTTGTGTCTCTCTCGGCCCCACCTACTGCAATTAGCTTGGGCTGCCAATAGACGCTCCTCCTGTCTCCCCTGCTTTTTGCTGCCATCTTTCCCCTTCCTATGCCGAACAAACTCAACTGAGTCGGCTGCCCTTGAGATGGGACCGTCCCTGTCACCCCGGACCACAGATCGATTCTGTTTCCTGACCTCCATTTGTCTGCTCAGTTGGATTACCTTTGTTCAGGTTAGATTATTTCTTGACTGCAAGTGATCAGACAAGGCATCATCAAACACTCCTCCAACAATTCTGTCTCTGGTCAACTCGTCCTTCAAGCCGCCATACTCACAGTCTTCTTCACATTTGTATAAGTTGTTTATGAATGCATGAACACTTTCCCCTTGATGCTGGGTATGTTTCTTAAATTTGCAAGCTTGTCAATGATATTGTTTTATGAGGAAAGATTGGACAGGCTAGGCTTGTATCCGCTGGAGTTTAGAAGAGTCAAAGGCGACTTGATTGAAACATATAAGATCCTGAGGGGTCTTGACAGGGTGGATGTGGAAAGGATGTTTCCCCTTGTGGGAGAACCTAGAACAAGGGGTCACTGCTTAAAAATAAGGGGTCACCATTTAAGACAGAGATGAGAAATTTTTTCTCTCAGAGGGTTGTGAGTCTTTGGAATTCTCTTCCTCAAAAGGCGGTGGAAGCAGAGTCTTTGAATATTTTTAAGGCAGAGGTAGATAGATTCTTGACAAGCAAGGGGGTGGAAGGTTATCGGGGGTAGGTGGAAATGTGGAGTAATCAGTTCAGCCATGAATTTGTTGAATGTCAGAGCAGGCTCGAATGTTCTCAAATTAAAATATGCATCCATTGCTTTGTTTACTTCATCATACGTGGCTTTCTCCTCATCGATACTTTGCACGTTGAGAATGTCATTTGCAAAGTTACCCATGACCTACAACAATGTACTGACCTGCTCACTGCTTGGTTTGGTATTGAGACCGACCCTGTGCGATACCTGGCAAATCTTCGATACCACTTCAGCCATGCGTGCCTCAGCTTGATTTAGGCCTGCAGAGCTTTTTCGAAACTTTCCGGTAAAAGCAGGGACTTTTCCATCATTTTTGTTTACCGCTGTCACCATATAATATTCTGCTTACTGTCAGTCTAGTAGCCTGGTACAGAATATAGAGTCATTAAGTCATAGAGTCATACAGCATAGAAACAGGCCCATCGCGTCCATGCCGACCATAATGCCTATCAAAACTAATCCCACCTGCCTGCTTTAATTCCATATCCCTCTATGCCTTGCTCATTCAAGTACCTGTCCAGATGCCTCTTAAATGTTGCTACTGTTCCTGCCTCCACCACCTCCTCAGGCAGCTCATTCCAGATACCCACTATTCTTTGTGTGAAAAATTTACCACTTTGATCCCCTTTAAACCTCCTCTACATTTGCCTCAACTCTCTCATCTGAGAGACTACTACTTTGGGTCCCACCCCCCTGCAAGACTAGTTTAAACCCTCCCAAGTAGTACTAGCAAACCTCCCCGCAAGGATATTGGTCCCCTTCCAGTTCAGATGCAACCCGTCCTTCTTGTACAGGTCACCTTTCACCAGAAGAGATCCCAATGATCCAAGTAGCTGAAGCCCTCCCGCCTGCACCAGCTCTTCAGCCACACATTCATTTGCCTAATCCTCCTATTCCTACTCTCACTAGCACGTGGCACAGGGAGTAATCCTGAGATTACAACCCTAGAGGTCCTGCTTTTTAACCTTCTGCCTAATTCCCTATATTCACTTTGCAGGACCTCATCTCTCTTCCTGCCTATGTCGTTAGTACCAATATGGACCACGACCTCTGGCTGCTCACCCTCCCCTTTCAGAATGTCCTGCAGCCGCTCCGAGACATCCTTGACCCTAGCACCAGGGAGGCAACATACCATCCTGGAGTCTCGTTTGTGGCCACAGAAACGCCTATCTGTAACCCTTACGATATAATCCCCTATCACTATAGTTCTTCCAACCCTTTTCCTCCCTTGCTGTGCAGCAGAGCCCTCCATGGTGCCACGAACTTGGCTGTTGCTGCTTTCCCCTGGGTCATCCCCCCCAACAGTATCCAAAGCGGTATATCTGTATGAGAGGGGGATGGTCACAGGGGACTCCTGCACTACCTGCCTGTGCCTACTACTCCGTCTGGTGGTCACCCATCCCTTTTCTGCCTGTGCAGCCATTACCTGTGGTGTGAGCACCTCACTAAACGTGCTATCCACGACTTCCTCAGCTTCGCGGATGCTCCACAGTGAATCCACCCGCAGCTCCAGCTCCGTAATGCGGGTAGTCAGTAGCTGCAGATGGATACACTTACTGCACACATGGTCGTCAGGGACACTGGAAGCGTCCCTGATTTCCCACATAGCGCAGGAGGAGCATATCACGGGGCTGAGCTCTCCTGTCATGACTTACCCTTAGATTAATTAGTTACTCCCTTAATTAAAACATCCTAATTACACTTGGGGCCTTGTTCTACCCGCTTCAATCTAAAGTCCTTAAAAAAAAACACTATAGTAGTACTCACCTTCACACCAGAGATTTTTTTTCCAACAAAAAACAACATTTGCCTTATTTTTTCAAGATATTCTAACAGCTGCTACTCACCAACCAATCACCTTGCAGCTCTCCTCTGATGTCACTGTTTGTCTTTTTTTTCAAAACGCAGGCGCGTTGGAAGAGCTCTGACTGCTCTCACACAGGTCCGCTCCACTCCCGGAAGGTGAGAGACTGGGCCTCGATCCTCCAGGTCGATTTATAGGCTCCGCTCCCGGCGTTCTCCCCACAGGTCCACTCCAGTCCTCTCCTCTCCCCTCCGCTCCCGGCAGGTAATATCTAAAGAGTCTGATGGGTTAAAAGAAACGGGAGCTTTACTGAAACACGTCTTACTGCTATGGCTTACATAGTCCAAGAGACTGCATGAGGGATTCACACACGTGGTGTTACATCACTTCCTGTGATGAGGTATTAACCCAGTCACAACCCAATGTCCAGTATACCACATCATACTACACTGTACACATGTGAAAGCAGATCTTTACCATTTACATATACTGGTTTCTTCAATGCCTTGTCCTGCATGATGTTAGACTGGGAAAAGGTCTGACTTTTAGGGGTTTGGGTTGAGATGGAGGATGGGGCAGTGAGTTTATTAGACACTGGATTTGTGCAGTGTGTGGCACTGAGGGTGTTTCGGAGGCTACCAGGGTGCTGACATCTGCTTTTTCATTAGTTGGTCCCAGATTAAGGCAGAGACTATAACCTGATTTGAAAAGGAGTTCAATATATATTTGCAAAGAGAATATAAAAGGATCGGGGAGAGGGTCTGGGAAATGGGATTTGTGTTAATAGCTCCAGATAAAGAGTTAACAGCACATTGACATGATAGGTCGAATGGCCGACCTACTGAAGGAGAAATTGCCTACTTCAAAACACTGTTTCCTTAAGTTAAGGTCCCTGTCCACTGAGCTGTCAATCAAAGTTACTACCCTGATGTGTGACTGTATTCTTTGGGGCTGAGATATTTGAAAATGTGTGTGTGCCTTTATGCAAATGGGAGAAGGTCATCCTGGAACATCTGTTATTGCAAGGATTCACCTTCTTACAATAGCATAAAATGTTTGAGCCTGTAGGAAATGACTATACTCCCAGTAGCTAATTAACTTTCAAATCATTGTCACGTCCAGAATTATGCTGGGCAGCTGGCTAACTATTCAGAAAAACTGCGGTTTTGAGACTTACCCTGATGATAAATTCCCCTAACCCCAATGATAACCTCCATCAACATTCTGGGGGTTACCATTGACCAGAAACTGAACTGGAGCAGCCACATAAATACTGCGGCTAAAAGAGCAGATGAGAGGCTGGAATTCTGTGGCAAGTAACTCACCTCCTGACTCCCCAAAGCCTGTCCACCATCTGCAAGACACAAACAGGGGTTGGCAACGTGTCCGTACATGGACATCAGTGTCTGTGGTAGAAATTTTGGGGTCTGTGACTGGCAAGTTCAGCGATGAGAAATTTCCCATTGACTTCTTTCAACCAGTCAGTTTTTAAAAAAAAATCGCAGCTGTCAGTTTCACAGCTGATGTGTTCAGAGCAGGACCGGAACTTCCAATTCGGACAAGTTTGGGGTATTCTGGCGGGTTGCAATTTTTAAAAAAAGGCTGCCAGAAAACCCCGAACTTATCCAAATTGGAAGTTCTGGTCCCACTCTGAACACGTCAGCTGTGAAACTGACAGCTGCGATTTTTTAAAAAACAGACCAACCACAAAGATGAGAGTTCCCGTTTGCTGTCTGTATCAGAGAGAGAGAGAAGACAGAGAGACAGAGAGAGGGAGGAGAGGGGGGACAGGGGAGGGAGAGAGAGGGGGGAGACAGAGAGTGAGAGAGCGAGGGAGCAAGAGAGGGAAGAAGGGAGGGAGAGAGGGAGAAAGAAGGAGAGAGGGAGTGAGAGAGAGAGAGGGAGGGAGAGAGAGAGGGGGAAGGGAGAGAGAGGGGGAGAAAGGGAGAGAGAAAGGGTGGGAGGGAGAGGAGGCAGAGAGAGAACAGGGGGCAGAAAGAGAGGGAGTGGAGAGAGAGAGAAAGGGGGCAGAGAGCGAGCGGGGACAACACGGGGGGGGGTGGTGGGTGACACAGAGAGGGAGGGACGACACAGAGAGGGGGACACAGAGATGGAAGGGGAGAGCAACAGAGAGACAGACAGACAGAGAGAGAGAGAGAGAGAGAAGTGGAAGAGAGAGTGATCAAGATCATTCCTGACAATGGACATCTAATCAGAATACTCCACATCACTACAAGAAGTATGCAGGCAAGCACTGACTACTTGTGGAAGCAAAAAAATGCCAGGCGTCTCACTAAATCAGTATCCAACATAGTGACCAGAAAGTAAGTCAATAAATTAGTCTTCTAATTTAAAGCTTCTTTAAAAAAAATGCACCTTTGTTGTTCTTTTGATTTATTTATTTAGAGATACAGCACTGAAACAGGCCCTTTGGCCCACTGAGTCTGTGCCAACCATCAACTTTATACTAATCCTACATTAATCCCATATTCCCTACCACATCCCCACCACCTACCTACACTAGGGGCAATTTACAATGGCTAACTTACTTATCAACCTGCAAGTCTTTGGCTGTGGGGGGAAACCGGAGCACCCGGCAGAAACAGGGAGAACTTGCAAACTCCACACAGGCAGTACTCAGAATCGAGCCCAGGTCGCTGGAGCTGTGAGGCAGCGGTGCTAGCCACTGCGCTACTGTGCCGCCCAATTAATAGTACACTACATTTTTGATGCCTTTATCTTTCTGAAATTGTCTCATCGGCCCTTTATGTAAGACAAAAACTGCAATGTGGCCCCCCCATGGGAAAATGTTGCACACACCTGTTTCAAGCCTTTAACCTTGTGTTTTAAAATAACCTAGCAGCAAAAGCAATTGCAAAAGTAATTCGCATTGGCACTGTGCACTATTTTGCTAGCTAGCTAACTAATACAGTTGTATTGCTCTCCATTGATATTTGTATGCTTAGCTACGTTATTTATAGGGGGAAATGTGTTTTAAATTGGACTGTGTTTTGATGGCATTAGATTGGATATATACAGATTAATCACCCCCATGTCTGTGGCTGAGTCAATAATTTTGTCAAATGTCCATGGTGCCAACATGTTGGTGCCTATCCCTGGGCACAAGTCAGGAGTGTGATGGTATACTCTGCACTTGCCTGGATGGGTGCAGCTCCAACAACACTCAAGAAGCTCAACACTATCCAGGACAAAGCAGCCCGCTTGATTGGCACCCCATCCACAAACTTTCACTCCCTTCACCATCGACGCACATTGGCAGCAGTATGTACCATCTACAAGATGCACTGCAGTAACTCACTAAGCCTCCTTCGACAGCACCTTCCAAACCCGTGATTTCTTCCACCTAGAAGAACAAGGACAGCAGATACATGGGAACACCACCACCTGCAAGTTCCCCTCCAAGTCACACACCATCCTGACTTGGAACTATATCGCCGTTCCTTCACTGTCGCTGGGTCAAAATCCTGGAACTGGCTAACAGTGCGTTGGGTGTACCTACACCCCAAAGACTGCAGTGTTTCAAGAAGGCAGCTCAACACCACCTTCTCAAGGGCAATTAGGGATGGGCAACAAATGTTAGCCTTGCTAGTGACACCCAGTCCATGAAAGAATAAAAATAGCATTACAGAGTGATTATATGTTAAAACATTCAACACAGGCAAAAATTCATTCCTTCAAGAACTTATAGTTCCAGAGGGATGAATCTTCTGTACTAGACTATGTATCCGTGTTCCAGGAACGGCTCACGAGAGCTTGCAATGTGGCCCAGGAACACCTTAAAGCATTCCAAAAAACTATGTATGAATGGGCAGACAAGCATGCCAAGACCCAAACATTTAGTATTACTACCCAAAGTATTGGTATTACTACCTTTAGAGGGTGAATCATTAAAAACATGGTTCAGTGGTCCATATAAAGTGGTCAAGAGAATTGGTCAGGTAAATTATTTGATTTGACACCCTGGATTGCCGGAAAAAGAGTTGACTGTGTCATATCAACATGTTAAAACAATATTATCGGTGGGAGGAGAATAAGCAAGAACAGGTATATCAGGTAGTAGGGACAATGAAGAATGAAGCGATAGTGAGGATGAGGCAGAAGGAGGTCTAGACAATGCTCAAACCTGCCACTATCTGGTTAGCGACTACTGAATTGCGAGGAAGATTGGTCACTGTGCTTTCATTTTTAGATGCAGAACAATGAGAAGACCTAACAAGGTTACTCACAGCATTTAAAAGAGTCTGTAGGGATAAACCAGGATGTACAACCTTAGCCACACATGATGTGGATGTAGGGGAATCCGTTCCTATAAAAGTCCAGACAAATAGGCCTAAATAAAAGCAGAAATCCAATACATGTTGGAAAACCACGTAATTGAACCCAGTCAAAGCAGCTGGAGTTCCCTAGTCAAGTTAGTGCCTAAACCTGACGTTTCAACTAGACTTTGCATAGACTACAGAAAAGTTAATGTAGTAACTAAAGCAGACTCCTACCCAATCCCTCACTTAGAAGACTATATTGACAGAGTGGGCAGTGCCATGTTTCTTACAAAGATAGATTTGTTAAAGGGCTACTTGCAAGTTCCTTTGACACTCGTGAGCTAAAGCAGTATCGGCTTTTGTCACACTGGACGGTCTTTACCAGTGCCGAGTGATGCCATTCAGGTTAAAAAATGCCCCAGCAACCTTTCAGAGACTGATAAATCAAATAGTAGCCAGTGTTCCTAAATGTGTAACTTACCTTGGTGATGTGCTGTTCTGCAGTAACACTTGGTAGGAACCCTTGGAACAACTGGGAGGCTCTTTGTGGAAGGTTGCAATTGGCTGATTTGGCTAACCTTTGTGGAAAAATTTAAAACCCAGAATGCCAGAATACTCGGATGGAGTTTACTGTTGCAGACATATCACTTAAAGATTGTCCACATTTCAGGCAAAAATAATGTAATTGCAGATGCTTTATCGCGAATTTAACTTTGTTTGAACTATATGAGTGCAAAGATGGGACAACGCAAAATTATATTAACTACAAGTAAATAGTGAGTGGGGGATACGTGTGAGAATGTGTTTCAAAATGTTTTCAATTTCTGTTTTTAACATTGTAATGGAACACATTCAAAAATGGCGTTTCATTTCTCCAAGGGCGGAGTTGTTACAAGACTGCTTCCGTTTCTTTTGCAAAATATGTCTCAAAGAACTTGTAGTTGAATTCTGGACATTGAGTCATATGGAGATTGCTGAACTTTGTGTTTTAAAAAACAAAAGGGAAGGTCAACAGAAGGTAGGCTGGTGGGCACGTCTTACTGGAAAGCATCTGTTTTCAAATAACCCAGCAGGGGGTTGTGCTTGTGACTCTGAAAGGACATTTGCAAGGGAATGACAGGCCAAGATTTATGGTTATCATAGGGCTTGTTTCTGGAAAAAGTTGGTTTCATTTGAACTGTTAAAAAAGCCAGTTGGTTTGGCTAAAAACAGAAGGAAGGAGTTACTGTGTGCCTGCCAGGTGAAGGCAGATGGTATCTTTCTCTCTTTGAAGAATCCCTGGACTTTAAAGAATTCCTGCATCGAGTTGTACTGGTTCCCTCTGTATTTGAAGAAATCTTGACTGCTATATTGCTGCTATAAGACCTAAGAAAAATTATTATTGCTGCTTCCTGCTGTAAAGCCTGACTAGAGCTTTATGTGCTGAATCTTTTGGAAAACTTCCCAAACTGATCATTAACATTGCCTGGAAAGAACTGTTCTAGGAAGATTCCATTGACCTATTCGCTCTTGGGACACCTCGCCAAAACAAAGGACTTCCATTTTTAAGTCAAAATTTTTTTTATTCCTTCTATTTCTTTGTAACAGAAAAAAATCCCTTTTTCCCCAGTTAACCGGTTGTGTATATATGTGTGTGTGCATGAGGGATAGGATAATATAAGAGGCTTTAATATTTCCATTAGTTTGTTTGTTTTACTTCATTATTGGTTAAGACTTGGTTTATAATAAACGGATAATTTAGTTGTTCATTGGAGAAACCTGGTTGGTGTGCTTTATTCTGGGGACAAATAGAATATCTGATTGATAGTTTCGGTAAGTGGGAAGATTTAAATATATGTTGTGACCTGTGGAGAAGTGGGACTGAATTAACAGTGCACTCCTCCCACCTCAGTCACAACAATATGCACCTTTATAAATGCACAGCTGTAATCATTAATATGAACTTTTACCATGAGTTGCACACACAGGCCTGGATATGACCCTGCAATGAAGTACTGTGAGCGCTACATGTCAGTGCTGCTGTTCTTCAGATGAGACGTTCTGCCTAAATCCTATCTCTCTTCCAGTGGTTCAGGTAGATGTTGCTACAAAATGGCTGCCATTTTTGCAAATGCAACAATTCTCACAGCACTTCTAAATAAAGCTGAGCCTCTGTAAATTGTATCTGAAGTGCTTCAAAATAAAAGTTATTCAATAACTGCAAGCACTGTTATATTAATTTGGACTCTGGACATTGATGCAAGCCTGCACAGGCCTTGGTGCTGACATAAATTCTTTCTCCGTGATGGGTACAGTTATTTGCTTGTCAATGGGTAAAATTATTTTCTTAAATAAAAGCAAAATACTGCGGATGCTGGAAATCTGAAATAAAAATAGAAAATGCTGGAAATACTCAGCAGGTCTGGCAACATCTGTGGAGAGAGAAGCAAAGTTAATGTTTCAGGTCTGTGACCTTTCATCAGAACTGGCAAAGGTTAGAAATGTAATAGGTTTTAAGCAAATAAAGTGGGGGTGGGGCAAAAGAGAACAAAAGGGAAGATACGTTTAGCGAATTGGTCACACCGCAGATTAGGATTGCTGAGGGAGAAAGGGAATGGGTGACCAAAAGGCAGAGAAAGAGCAAGAAGGCAGCGCAGGAGTCCCCTGCGGTCATCTCCCTCCAAAACAGGTATACCATTTTGGATACTGTTGAGGGAGAGGGCTCACCAGGGGAAGGCAGCAGTAGCCAGGTTCATGGCACCGTGGCTGGCTCTGCTGTTCGGAAGGGCGGGAAAAAGAGTGGAAGGGCTATAGTCATCGGGGATTCGATTGTAAGGGGAGTAGATAGGCGGTTCTGTGGTCGAAGACGAGACTCCCGAATGGTATGTTGCTTCCCAGGTGCACGGGTCAGGGATGTCTCAGATCGGCTGCAGAACATTCTGAAGGGGGAGGGTGAACAACCAGTTGTCATTGTGCACATAGGCACCAATGATATAGGTAAAAAACGGGATGAGGTCCTACAAGCAGAATTTTGGGAGTTAGGAGCCAAGTTAAAAAGTAGGACCTCAGAGGTAGTAATCTCAGGATTACTACCAGTGCCACGTGATAGTCAGAGTAGAAATGAAAGAATAGTCAGGATGAATGGGTGGCTTGAGAGATGGTGCAGGAGGGGGGGGGTTCAGATTTTTGGGACATTGGGACCGGTTCTGTGGGAGGTGGGACTATTACAAATTGGACGGTCTACACCTGGGCTGGACTGGAACCAATGTCCTTGGGGGTGCTTTTGCTAACGCTGTTGGGGAGGGTTTAAACGAATTTGGCAGGGGGATGGAAACCAAATGAGGAGGTCAGTGGACAGTAATGAGGTAGTAACTAAAGCCTGTAAGGAAAAAGATAATGAAGTCAGTGTGACTAAGGGGAAGAGTAGGCAGGGAGCAGATGATGAACGCAAAGGGACTGGTGGTCTGAGGTGCATTTGTTTTAATGCAAGAAGTGTAGTAGGTAAGGCAGATGAACTTAGGGCTTGGATTAGTACCTGGGAGTATGATGTTATTGCTATTACTGAGACTTGGTTGAGGGAAGGGCATGATTGGCAACTAAATATCCCAGGATATCGATGCTTCAGGCGGGATAGAGAGGGAGGTAAAAGGGGTGGAGGAGGTGCATTACTGGTCAAAGAGGATATCACAGCTGTGCTGAAGGAGGGCACTATGGAGGACTCGAGCAGTGAGGCAATATGGGCAGAACTCAGAAATAGGAAGGGTGCGGTAACAATGTTGGGGCTGTACTACAGGCCTCCCAACAGCGAGCGTGAGATAGAGGTACAAATATGTAAACAGATTATGGAAAGATGTAGGAGCAACAGGGTGGTGGTGATAGGAGATTTTAATTTTCCCAACATTGACTGGGATTCACTTAGTGTTAGAGGTCTAGATGGAGGAGAATTTGTCAGGAGCATCCAGGAGGGTTTTCTAGAGCAGTATGTAAATAGTCCAACTCGGGAAGGGGCCATACTGGACCTGGTGTTGGGGAATGAGCCCGGCCAGGTGGTTGAAGTTTCAGTAGGGGACTACTTTGGGAATAGTGATCACAATTCCGTAAGCTTTAAAATACTCATGGACAAAGACGAGAGTGGTCCCAAAGGAAGAGTGCTAAATTGGGGGAAGGCCAACTATACCAAAATTCAGCAGGAGCTGGGGAATGTAGATTGGGAGCAGCTGTTTGAAGGTAAATCCACATGTGATATGTGGGAGGCTTTTAAAGAGAGGTTGATTAGCGTGCAGGAGAGACATGTTCCTGTGAAAATGAGGGATAGAAATGGCAAGATTAGGGAACCATGGCTGACAGGTGAAATTGTGAGACTAGCTAAGAGGAAAAAGGAAGCATACATAAGGTCTCGGTGGCTGAAGAAAGACAAAGCTTTGAAAGAATATCGGGAATGTAGGACCAATCTGAAACGAGGAATTAAGAGGGCTAAAAGGGGTCATGAAATATCTTTAGCAAACAGGGTTAAGGAAAATCCCAAAGCCTTTTATTCATATATAAGGAGAAAGAGGGTAACTAGAGAAAGGATTGGCCCACTCAAGGACAAAGGAGGAAAGTTATGCGTGGAGTCAGAGAAAATGGGTGAGATTCTAAACGAGTACTTTGCATCGGTATTCACCGAGGAGAGGGACATGACGGATGTTGAGGTTAGGGACAGATGTTTGATTACTCTAGGTCAAGTCGGCATAAGGAGGGAGGAAGTGTTGGGTATTCTAAAAGGCATTAAGGTGGACAAGTCCCCAGGTCCAGATGGGATCTATCCCAGGTTACTGTGGGAAGCGAGAGAGGAAATAGCTGGGGCCTTAACAGATATCTTTGCAGCATCCTTAAACACGGGTGAGTTCCCGGAGGACTGGAGAATTGCTAATGTTGTCCCCTTGTTTAAGAAGGGTAGCAGGGATAATCTAGGTAATTATAGATCGGTGAGCCTGACGTCAGTGGTAGGGAAGCTGCTGGAGAAGTTACTGAGGGATAGGATCTATTCCCATTTGGAAGAAAATGGGCTTATCAGTGATAGGCAACATGGTTTTGTGCAGGGAAGGTCATGTCTTACCAACTTAATAGAATTCTTTGAGGAAGTGACAAAGTTGATTGATGAGGGAAGGGCTGTAGATGTCATCTACATGGACTTCAGTAAGGCGTTTGATAAGGTTCCCCATGGTAGGCTGATGGAGAAAGTGAAGGCGCATGGGGTCCAAGGTGTACTAGCTGGATGGATAAAGAACTGGCTGGGCAACAGGAGACAGAGAGTAGCAGTGGAAGGGAGTTTCTCAAAATGGAGATGTGTGACCAGTGGTGTTCCACAGGGATCCGTGCTGGGACCACTGTTGTTTGTGATATACATAAATGATTTGGAGGAAAGTATAGGTGGTCTGATTAGCAAGTTTGCAGACGACACTAAGATTGGTGGAGTAGCAGATAGTGAAGGGGACTGTCAGAGAATACAGCAGAATATAGATAGACTGGAGAGTTGGGCAGAGAAATGGCAGATGGAGTTCAATATGGGCAAATGCGAGGTGATGCATTTTGGAAGATCCAATTCAAGAGTGAAGTATACAGTAAATGGAAAAGTCCTGGGGAAAATTGATGTACAGAGAGATTTGGGTGTTCAGGTCCATTGTTCCCTGAAGGTGGCAACGCAGGTCAATAGAGTGGTCAAGAAGGCGTACGGCATGCTTTCCTTCATCGGACAGGGTATTGAGTACAAGAGCTGGCAGGTCATGTTACAGTTGTATAGGACTTTGGTTCGGCCACATTTGGAACACTGCGTGCAGTTCTGGTCGCCACATTACCAAAAGGATGTGGCTGCTTTGGAGAGGGTGCAGAGGAGGTTCACCAGGATGTTGCCTGGTATGGAGGGCGCTAGCTATGAAGAGAGGTTGAGTAGATTAGGATTATTTTCATTAGAAAGACGGAGGTTGAGGGGGGACCTGATTGAGGTGTACAAAATCATGAGACGTATCGACAGGTTGGATAGCAAGAAGCTTTTTCCCCAGAGTGGGGGATTCAATTACTAGGGGTCACGAGTTCAAAGTGAAAGGGGAAAAGTTTCGGGGGGATATGCGTGGAAAGTTCTTTACGCAGAGGGTGGTGGGTGCCTGGAACGCGTTGCCTGTGGAGGTGGTAGACGCGGGCACGAAAGCATCTTTTAAGATGTATCTGGACAGATACATGAATGGGCAGGAAGCAAAGAGATAGAGACCCATAGAAAATAGACGTCAAGTTTAGATAGAAGATCTGGATCGGCGCAGGCTTGGAGGGCCGAAGGGCCTGTTCCTGTGCTGTAATTTTCTTTGTTCTTTGTTCTTTGCATATGTGATAGGGCAGAGGGCAGGAGAGATTAATTGACAAAGATGTCATGGGACAAAGGCAAAGGGAGTGTACTAATGGTGTGGTGAAATTCAAAGTGTTAGTCTAGAGAGAGTGTTAATGACAGAATAATGAACAGCTCTGTCCAAAAGCACAAACATGAAAAAACAAGTTTAAGGCAGGCACTTGGTAAAAAATAAAATAAAATATTAATAAAAAAGGCCAGTCATGTTCTGAAATTATTGAACTCAATGTTGATTCTGGAAGGCTGTAGAGTGCCTATTCGGAAAATGAGATGCTGTTCCTCGAGCTTGCGTTGATGTTCACTGGAACACTGCAGTAGTCCAAGGACAGAAATTTGGGTGCGAGTGCAAGGTGCTGAATTGAAATCGCAAGCAACCAGAAGCTCAGGGTCACACTTGCGGACAGAGCAGAGCTGTTCCGCAAAGCAGTCACCCAATCTGCATTTTTAAAAAATTCATTCATGGGAAGTGGGCATTGCTGGCTAGGACAGCATTTATTGCCCATCCCTAATCACCCATGAGAAGTTTGGTCTCCCCATTGTAGAGGAGACCGCATTGTGAACAGTGAAAACAGTATACTAAATTGAAAGAAGTACAAGTAAATAGCTGCTTTACCTGGAAGGAGTGTTTGGGGCCTGGGATAGTGAGGAGAGAGGAGGTAAAAGGGCAGATATTACACCTCCTGCGATTGCATGGGAATGTGCCATGAGAAGGGAATGAGGTGTCATGAGTAATGGAGAAATGGACCAGGGTGTTGCGGAGGGAACGATCCATTCGGAATGCTGACAGGGGAGGGGAAGATGCATTTGGTAGTGGCATCACACAGGAGGTGGAGGAAATGGCGGAGGATAATCCTTTGGATGTGGAGGCTGGTGGGGTGGAAAGTGAGGACAAGGGGAAACCTGTTGTGGTTCTGGGTGGGAGGGGAAGGGGTGAGAGCAAAAGTGTGGGAAATGGGTTGGACACGGTTGAGGACCCTGTCAACCACAATGGGGCGAATCCTTGGTTGAGAAAAAAGGAAGACATATCAGAAGCGCTGTTGTGGAAGGTTGCATCATCAGATGTGTCGGAGACAGAGAAACTGGGAGAATGTAATGGAGTTTTTATGGGAACATACGAATTAGGAGCAGGAGCAGGCCTGCTCCATCTTTCAATAATATCATGGCTGATCTGATTGTAACCTTAACTCCACATTCCCGCCAACCCCCAGGAAACAGGGTGTGAGAAAGTGTAGTCAAGGTAGCAGTGGGAGTCGGTGGACTTTATAATGAATATCAGTGGACAATTATTTTCTTCCTGTCTTTCCTACCCTGTCCAAGAGAGTGAGCAAGTGATCTGTTATCAAGTCTTTATTATTCTGCCTGCTCTTGAACTGGCTGCTAAAGGCCCACAAGTACAGTTCAGTTTAACCTGCCCTTGTTTTTTTTTTGTCCCCTCCTTCATTCTCATTGGAATCAAGCCTACATTTATCAATATACATTTACCACATTCTCACAATGTGCCACAGGCACAGTCTACCCTCTCAAGCTTTTTAATAAAAGCTGAAGGTGATTAAGAGGGTAGGATAATTAAAAAAAACTAGGGATGCTCCAAGTAAACACTGCGATCTTCATTTGGCAGACATTCACAGCTAATCTTTTTTTGGAGAATGCCTGTTGTGGTAGTATGAACTATTTATGAAGCTGACTAAGAGCTCAGGAGCCTGAATAGGTAGAGCTCTGTGATTGCTGGTCATAGGTTGTCTAGAGGGAGCTGAGTTGAAAGGTCAAAGATCCCAGGTTCAAATCCTGGGCTGTGCTCTATTAGCTGATACACTCATCCAAAAAAGCTCAAGTTTCTCCTGTGTATTTGGTACCTGCTGTTCAGAACAACACATAATTAATTCTACGTCAGGGACAGACAGATCACTGTTTCACTAATGGAATGCATTCAAAGCACTTATTACTCTAATTATACTTCCTCCTGGCTGTAAGGTAGCATGGCAGTTCACAGCTTCCAAACTTCTTGACTGACTGCTGAATCTTTCATAGAATAAAAGCACATTCAACTTCCTCTCTTACTAATTTGATTCAAGAAAATCGAATAAATGAGTGTGTCTGGATTTGACATTTCTTGCGAATATATTGCTTTAAATAAAATAATTCTGTTCAAAGAGCTTGAAGATCATTTTTAAAAAAAAGACAGTTAATAAGAATGAGTCAGCTGTCCTTTCCCTGCTGATTTATCAGAGCTATATCATTATAATTCTATCTTTTCTAGCTTCTTCTCTGGCTGTGTGTTGCATAACACCTCACAGTATGCTCGGTACTGATGTTAATAGGCTTGGTATTTGATTCATTTACTTTGCGGATTGTGTGGTGCCTTCTATGCAGTTATCAAGATCCTGTGAGACCGTCTTTAATTTTGCCAGGAGTAATTGGAAAAGCAGATAGGGAATTTGTCAGTGAAGGCAAGTGTGGAGCCAGGGGCGACAATGGCACAGCACAGTTAAGTGTTGAATTCGTGTGTTAGTCAGGTATTTGAGCTGACAGTAGCCCTTGTATTTTTACCCATCTCTACTGTGCACAGTAAATAGAAAGTCTAAAAGGGTATAGAAAAATTTAATTCAGAATATAACTTTAAATTAAAGTGCTGGAATAGAACACCAGGATACAGGTTCAATCCAGACAAAGGTACTTTTAAGAAAATTTTGAGAAATCAACCTGTGGAACAAACTTGCAGATAGAGAAGTGAAGACAAAAAAAACTCTCGAATCAGTTGGGCACTACTACAACAACTTACATGTATATTTATATAGCGCCTTTAATGTAATAAAATATCCCAAGGTGGTTCACAGGAGCATTATAAAACCAAATACAACACCAAGCCACATTAGGAGATATTAGGTTAGATGACCAAAAGTTTAGTCAAAGAGGTAGGTTTCAAGGAGTGTCTTAAAGAAAAGAGAGAGAGAGGCAGAGGTGCAGGGAGAGTATTCCACAGCTTGGGGCCTAGGCAACTGAAGGTGTGGCCACCAGTGGTGGACTGAATTCAATTGAGGATGCTCAAGAGGCCAGAATTAGATGAGGGCAGATATCTCAGAGGGTTGTGGGGCTGGTGGAGATTACAGAGATAGAGAGGGGTTTGAAAACAAGGAAGAGAATTTTAAAATCAAGATGTTGTTTGACTGGAAGCCAATGTAGCTCAGCAAGCATAGGGGTGATAGGGGAATAAGACTTAGTGCATGCTAAAACATGGGCAGCAGAGTTTTGGATGGCCTCAGGTTTACTGAGGGTAAAATTTGGGAGACCAGCCATGGGTGCATTGGAATAGCAAAGTCTAGATGTAATGAAGGTATGAATGAAGGTTGCAGCAGCAAATAAGCTGAGAAAGGGGTGAATGCGGGCAATGTTACAGAGGTGGAACTAGGTGGTCTTAGTGATGGCACAAATATGAGGCAGGACGCTCATCTCGGGGTTAAATGTGACACCAAGGCTGTGAACAGACTGGCTTAATCTCAGACTGTTACCAGGGAGAGGGATGGAGTCAGCAGCTAGGGAATGGAATTTGGAGCAGTGACTGAAAACAATGGGCTGAATTTTGTTCTCTTGTCGGAGTTGGGTTCGGTTTAGTGGGGGTGGGGAATCTCTGTGGAGCCGTCTGCCACAAAAGCTGTGTTGTACCGCAGTATGTCAATTTTGTCGGAGGCGGGGAAGTACTGTGACGGTACTAACGCCCCGACACAACAGCATCATCATTTAAATGTTTGAAATGCTGCTTTAAATAAATTTGAATCTAATTCAGTGCGATACAACAAAAGTTTCTCAATTTTGTAGTTGATGTGCGGCATTCACGTGCCTTCAGTTTCGCGACTTTGAAAAGCTGGCGTTACCAAGGTAAGAGCCGTCAGTGCCGCACGATGGAAGGTAAACTAACCAGAGTAGCCCAGGGGAAGCGGGATTTACAGCAGCCATTACTGCTATGCTGAGTGTTCAAGGGACTTGTGTGTGAGTGGGTGGGGGGCTCTGCAAGGAGCTTGTGTGCATGGAGTAAATGCAGGGCTGGCAGGCTTTTAAAGCACCATTTTGCAAAATGGCCACCCACTGCATATTCGCAGTATCGAAGCCACTGATGCCACAAACGGGACCGCCGCCATTTTGCAGAGCAGCGGCAAGATCATAAAATTCAGTACAGTGTCTTCAGTTTTCCCAATATTTAATTGGAGGAAATTTCTGCTCATCCAGTACTGGATGTTGGATAAGCAGCCTGATAGTTTAGCAACAGTGGAGGAGTCAAGAGAAGTGGTGATGAGGTAGAGCTGGTGTCATCAGCTTACATGTGGAAACGTCACTGTGCTTTCGGATGACGTCACTGAGGCGCAGCATGTTGATGAGAAATAGGATGGGGCCAAGGATAGCTCCTTGGGTGACCCCAGAGATAGCGGTACGGGAGCAGGAAGAGAAGCCTTTGCAAGTGATACTCTGACTACAATTAGATAGATAAGAATAGAACGAGGTGAGAGCAGTCCCACCCAGCTGGAGGGCAGTGGAGAGGTATTGGAGGAGGATGGTGTGGTCAACCGCGTCAAAGGCTGCAGTTAGGTCGAGAAGGACGAGGAGGGAAAGTTTACCTTTGTCACAGTCACATATGATGTCATTTGTGACTTTGATAAGAGCTGTTTTGGTACTGTGACAGGGACAGATTTGGGAGGCGACAACACATTCAAGGACTTTGTAGAGGAAAGGGGATTGGAAATGGAGTTTGCATGAATGGTCAAGGGTTTTTTTTGAGGAGAGAGGTGATGAGAGCAGATTTAAAGGAGAGAGAGATAACACCTGAAGAGAGAGAACCATTAAAAATGTTGGGTAATATGAGGAGGCGGTGACGTAGTAGTAATGTCACGGGACTAGTAATCCAGAGGCCCAGGCTAATGCTCTGGGGACATGGGTTCAAATCCCACTACTGCAGATGGTGAAATTTGAATTCAATTAATCTGGAGTTCAAAGCTAGTCTATTGGTGACCATGAAACCATTGTTGATGTTGTACAAACCCATCTGGTTCACTAATGTCCTTTAGGGAAGGAAATCTGCCATCCTTACCTGGTCTAGCCTACATGTGACTCCAGACCCACAGCAATGTGGTTGACTCTTAAATGCCCTCTGAAATGGCCGAGCAAGCCACTCAGTTGTATCAAAACCACTACAAAGTCTAAGAAAAGGAATGAAATTGGATGGACCACCCAGCATCGACCCAGGCACTGGAAACGACAATAGAAAACCCAGCCCTGTCAACCCTGCAAAGTCCTCCTTCCTAACATCTAGGGGCTTGTGCCAAAATTGGGAGAGCTGTCCCACAGACTAGTCAAGCAACAGCCTGACATAGTCATGCTCATGGAATCGTACCTTACAGGCAATATCCCAGAAACCACCATCACCATCCCTGCCATCCCTGGGTATGTCCCGTCCCACCAGTAGGATTGACCCACCAGAGTTGTATTCAGTTGGGAGAGAGTTGCCCTGGGAGTCCTCAACATTGACTCCGGACCCCATGACGTCTCATGGCATCAGGTCAAACATGGGCAAGGAAACCTCCTGCTGATTACCATCTACCGCACCCCCGCACCCCCCACCCTTGGCTGATGAATCAGTGCTTCTCCATGTTGAACACCAATTGGAAGAAGCACTGAGGGTAGCAAGGGCTCAAAATGTACTGTGGGTGGGGGACTTCAATGTCCATCACCAAGAGTGGCTCAGTAGCACCACTACTGACTGAGCTGGCCGAGTTCTAAAGGACATAGCTGCTCGACTGGGTCTGCGGCAGATGGTGGGGGAACCAACACGAGAGAAAAACCTACTTGACCTCGTCCTCACCAATCTGCCTGTCACAGATGCGTCTTTTGAAGATAGTATTGGTAGGAGTGACCACCGCACAACCCTTGTGGAGACGAAATACAGAGTGCAAATTTTTTTTTAAAATATTAAAACACATTTACATACTCATTCTCATTCACACTTTACTTGTAACTAATACAGTTATGCCTGTACCATCTTTGTACTCAGATAACTAAAAGCAAGGTTAAATTCTCGACGAAGCATCAGCAATTACATTATTTTTCCCCACAGTATGGATAATCTTTAAGTGATCGGGCTGCAATGGTAAACTCCATCGAAATAGTCTGGCATACTGTTTTTTTAATTTTTCCACAAAGGCTAGAGGGTTATGATCAGTATATACCAGTATATTTCTGTAGTCATGGCAGACATAGACCTCAAAATGTTTAAGAGCTAGTAGTAAGCCCAAGGTTTCTTTTTCCACTGTAGAATACCTCTTTTGGTGTTGACTTAGCTTTTTGAAAAAGTCTCCCACTGGCCTTTCTAGTTTAGTTTAGTTTAGTTTAGTTTAGAGATACAGCACTGAAACAGGCCCTTCGGCCCACCGAGTCTGTGCCGACCATCAACCACCCATTTATACTAATCCTACACTAATCCCATATTCCTATCACATCCCCACCTGTCCCTATATATTTCCCTACCACCTACCTATACTAGGGGCAATTTTTTTATAATGGCCAATTAACCTATCAACCTGCAAGTCTTTGGCATGTGGGAGGAAACCGGAGCACCCGGAGGAAACCCACGCAGACACAGGGATTCTATGCCCGTTTCAACCCCCAGGTCACGAGTATTAATTGCTACCTTGAAGGGCTTAGTGAAATTTGGGGCTGCCAACACTGGTTCATTGATCAAAATGGCTTTCGCCCTCTCAAAAGATGCTTGGCACTCTCCTGATCACACTAACTTGATTTTTTTTTTGTAGCACATCCATTAATGTAGCAGCTATAGTGCTAAAATTTGGTACAAACTTGCAGTAGAAATCAGACATCTCCAAAAACCTCATGATTTCTCATTTAGTCTTAGGGGCAGGGAACTCCATCAAAGCTTGTATTTTCACTGTTCTTGGCAACACTTGTCCTTGCCCTACTATATGCCCGAGGTAGGTTACCCGCGCTTCTGCAAATTCACTTTTGGCAAGGTTTATCGCCAAATCAGCTGACTGTAATTTTCTAAATAGAGCTTCTAGTTGTTCCAAGTGGTCCTTCCAAGTGTCACTGTATACCAGCACATCATCAAGGTAAACTACACTGTTAGGAACACTGACTACCACTTGGTTCTTTAGTCTCTGGAAAGTTGCTGGGGCATTTTTTAGCCTGAATTGCATCACTTGGCATTGGAAAAGACCCATCTGGTGTGACAAAGGCTGATATTTCTTTAGCTCTAGGTGTTAAAGGAACCTGCCAATATCCCTTTAACAAATCTATTTTGGTCAGAAATGTGGCACTGCCAACTATCAATACAGTCTTCCAAGCGAGGAATTGGGTAGGAGTCTGCTTTTGTTACTGCATTAACCTTTCTGTAGTCTGTGCAAAATCTAATTGAACAGTCAGGTTTAGGTACGAACACAACTGGGGAACTCCAGTTGCTTTGACTGGGTTCATTTCGGTGGTTTTCCAACCTGTATTGGATCTCTGCTTTCACCTGGGCCTCTTTTTCTGGACTTAAGTGATAAGAATGCTCTTTTATCGGGGAAGATTCTCCTACATCCACATCATGTGTGGCTAAGGTTGTACATCCTGGTTTATCCCTACAGACTCCTTTAAATGCTGTGAGTATTCTTGTTAGGTCTTCTCGTTGTTCTGCATTTAAATATGATAGCGTAGTGTTCAATCTCCCTAACAATTCAGTATTAGCTAACTGGATAGTAGGAGGTTCAATTTGAGAATTGTCTAGGCCTCCTTCTGCCTCATCCTCACTATCCCATTCATCCTTCACTGTCATAGAAACATAGAAAAATAGGAGCAGGAGTTGGCCATTCGGCCCTTCGAGCCTGCACCACCATTCAATAGGGTCATGGCTGATTATCCAAACTCAGTACCCTGTTCTCTCTTTCTCCCTGTATCCCTTGATCCCTTTAGATCTAATAACCATATCTAACTCTTTCTTGAATATATTTAATGATTTGGCCTCAACTGCTTTCCGTGGTCGAGAATTCCACAGTTTCACCACTCTCTGGGTGAAGAAATCCCTCCTCATCTCAGTCCTAAATGGCTTACCCCTTATCCTTATACTGTGACCCCTGGTCCTGGACTCCCCTGCCATCGGGAACATCCTTCCTGTCCCTACTACCTGACATACCTGTGCTTGCTTATCCACTTCACGACAGTGATATTGTTTCAACATATTGATATGACACAGCCGATTCTTTTTCCGGCAATCTGGGATGTCAATCAAATGATTTACCAATACTTTTGACTACTCTATGTGGTCCACTGAACCGTGCTTTCAGTGGTTCACCCTGTAAAGGCAGTAATACTAACCCCTCATCTCTTGGTTGAAATGTTCGAGTCTTGGCATGCTTGTCTGCCCATTTCTTCATGGTTGTTCAGGAAGCTTTTATGTGTTCCTGAGCTACTTGCAAGCTCTTGTGAATCACTTCCGGAACACGGATTCAGAATTTAACATGAAAGATTCGTCCCTCTGTTCTAAAAACTTTTCTTTGATTAGTTTTAGAGGACCTCTTACCTCATGTCCATAAACTAATTCATATGGACTAAAACCAGTAGACTCATTAGGTGAATCCCAAGTGGCAAACAAAAGAAATTCTAGCCCTTTGTCCCAATCATGGGAGTATTCATGACAGTATACTCTGATCATCGTTTTGAAGGTCTGGTACCATTCTAAAGCCCCTTGTGCCTGTGGGCGGTATGCTGAGGACTTTAGCTGTATTATACTCAGATTACTCATAACTTCCTGGAAAATATTCGAAATAAAATTGGAACCTTGATCTGGCTGGACCTCAATCAGTAATCCGTATCGAGTGAAGAACTGGGTTAACTTCTCTACCTCTACCTTAGCAGAAATTGTTCTCAAGGGAATGGCCTCTGGGAACTGAGTAGCCATATCCATGATAGTGAGTATATATTGATGTCCCGCTTTTGTTTTTGGTAAAGGTCCCACATAGTCTACCAATACCTTCCTAAATGGTTCCCCAAAAGCTGGTATGGGAATTAGAGGTGCTGGTTTTATGCAGGTTGCAGTTTTCCCACAATCTGGCATGTTTTACAAAACGGCACCATGTCCTTGTAAACACCTGACCAGTAAAAATGTCGACCCATACGTGATTAGGTCTTCCGGATCCCCACATGTCCCACTATAGGAATTTCATGGGCTATGTTTAATATTTCCCAGCGATACTTTGGTGGTCCCACTATCTGGTGAAGAGCCGTCCATTCTTCGTCTGCAGGTCTGTGAGGAGGTCTCCACTTCCTCATCAGAATCTCATTTTTAATATAGTAGCCTTCCGGAACTCCCTTTGCCTCAGCCTCAGTCAGAGCTGATTGTGCCACATTATTTAACTCCGGATCGGCTTGCTGAGCCTTGATCTGAGAAGACTTGCTGACCATTTCCTTCCGATTATCTAAATCCCCAAAGAAAGTTTCAGATATTCGGCTGTCTGTGGTGCCAATTTGACCTCCGACAACGGAACCTGTTTAGCCATTGCTCGGGTCACTACATATGAAGGAAAAATTCCTGGAACCTTTTCCTACAACTGTTCTGTCTCTTTGACTTCACTTGGTTTTTCCATGACTTCTGGAGAAGCTACTACCTTCATTCCGGCCAAATCATTCCCCAGGAGTAGGTCAACTCCGTCTACAGGCAATCTGTGGACAACTCCTACAGTTACCGTTCCAGACATTAGGTCACACTCCAGGTGCACCCGATACAAAGGCCACCAGCAGCAGCAGAATTGTATTCAACCACCATCTGTAATCTCATGCCCGGCATATCCCCCAATCTACCATTACCCTCAAGCCTGGTTCAGTGAAGACTGCAGGAGGGCATGCCTGGAGCAGCACAGGCATACCTAAAAATGAGGTGTAGCCTGGTGAAACTGCAACACATGACTACATGCATGCCAAACAGTGGAAGCAGTCTGCGATAGACAGGGCTAAGCAAACCCACAACCAATGGATCAGATCTAAGTTCTGCAGTCCTGCCACATCCAGTTGTGAATGGTGGTGGGCAATTAAACAACTAACTGGAGGAGGAGGCTCCACAAACATCCCATCCTCAATGATGGGGGAGCCCAGCACATCAGTGCAAAATACAAGGCTGAAGCCTTTGCTTTCATCTTCAGCCAGAAGTGCTAAGTTAATGATCCATCTCGGCCTCCTCCTGAGGTTTACTGCATCACAGATGCCAGTCTTCAGCCAATCTGATTCACTCTGCATGATATCAAGCAACGGCTGGAAGCATGGATACTGCAAAGGCTATAGGCCCTGACAACATTCTGGCAATAGTACTGAAGACTTATGCTCCAGAACTAGCCTCACCCCTAGCGAGTTCCAATACAGCTACAAAACTGGCATCTACCCGGCAATGTGGAAAATTTCCCGGGTATGTCCATTTCGCAAAAAGCAGGACAAATGCAACCCGGCCAATTACCACCCTATCAGTCTACTCCCGATCATCAGCAAAGTGATGAAAGGGGTCGTCAACAGTACTATCAAGCGGCACTTCCTCAGCAATAACCGGCTCAGTGAAGCTCAGTTTGGGTTCTGCCAGGGCCACTCAACTCCTGACCTCATTACAGCCTTGGTCCAAACATTGACAAAGAGCTGAACTGAAGAAGTGAGGTGAGAGTGACTGCCCTTGACATCAAGGCAGCATTTGACCGAGTATGGCATCAAGGAGCCCTAGCAAAACTGGAGTCAATGGGAATTGTTGGAAAGGTATTGAGGGTAGGCGGGAATGTGGAGTTGAGGTTACAATCAGATCAGCCATGATCATATTAATAGGGGAGCAGGCTCGAGGGGCCAAATGGCCTACTCCTTTTTAACAATTTATTCATTCATGGGATGTGGGCATCGCTGACCAGGCCAGCATTTATTGCCCATCCCAAATTGCTCTTGAGAAGGTGGTGGTGAGCTGCCTTCTGAACCGCTGCAGTCCATGTGGGGTAGGTACACCCACCCGGCTGCCAGGAAGAGAGTTCCAGGATTTTAACGCAGCGACAGTGAAGGAATGGTTACAAGTCAGGATGGGGTATGGTTTGGAGGGGAACTTGCAGGTGGTGGTGTTCCCATGCATCTGCTGCCCTTGTCCTTCGAGGTGGTAGAGGTCGCGAGTTTGGAAGGTGCTGTCTAAGGAGCCTTGGTGCGTTGCTGCAGTGCATCTTGTAGATGGTACACACTCTTGGCACTGTGTGTCGGTGGTGGCTGGAGTGAATGTTTATGAAAGGGGTGCCAATCAGGCGGGCTGCTTTGTCTTGGATGGTGTCAAGCTTTTTGGCTGTTGTTGGAGCTGCACCCATCCAGGCAAGTGGAGAGTATTCCATCACACTCCTGACTTGCGCCTTGTAGATGGACAGGCTTTGGGGAGTCAGGAGGTGAGTTACTTGCTGCAGGATGCCTAGCCTCTGACCTGCTCTTGTAGCTACGGTATTTATATGGCTACTCCAGTTCAGTTTCTGGTCAATGGTAACCCCCAGGGTGTTGATAGTGGGGATTCAGTGATCGCAATGCCATTGAGTGTCAAAGGGAGATGATTAAATTCTATCTTGTTGGAGATGGTCATTGCCTGGCGTGAATGTTACTTGCCACTTATCAGCCCCAACCTGGACATTGTCCAGATCTTGCACCATTTCTGCACGGACTGATTCAGTATCTGAGGAGTCGCAAATGTTGCTGAACATTGTGCAATCATCAGCGAACATCCCCACTTCTGACCTTATGATTGAAGGAAAGTCATTGATGAAGCAGCTGAAGATGGTTGGGCCTCGGATACGACCCTGAGGAACTCCTGCAGTGATGTCCTGGATGCAGGAAAAACAAGGGTCCCAACACTGACTTTGGGGCACTCCACTACCAACCTTCCTCCAGCCGGAAAAACATCCATTAACTACTACTCTTTGTTTCCTTTCACTCAGCCAATTTCGTATCCATGTTGCTACTGTCCCTTTTATTCCATGAGCTATTACTTTGCTCACAAGTCTGTTGTGTAGCACTGTATCAAATTAGGGATGGACAATAAATTCTGGCCTAGCCAGTGATGCCCATATCCCATGAACGAATAAAATAAAAGGACTAGGAGGAGAAGCTGGGTGGTCAGCAGTTTCGTGGGAATAGGGTTGAGGGACGTGGGTCTCATGGACAAAATGACCTGAGACGGCATGATGGGAGATAGGAGAGAAGCTAGAGAAAGATGTGAGTTCAAAGCTCGGGCAGGGGGGAGCATTAGAAGAATTTTGGCCAGATGGGCTAGTGGAAGGGAGGGATGTGGCAGAGGCAGCTGATCAAATGGTCTAATTCTTAGTGACTGTCATGCTGGCCCCCACCTGCCAAGAATGAGACACACATTATTTTGCCACATGAACATTAAAAGTTAAAATTGTGGCTGGGAAGAAAAGGGGGCATAACACAAGGAATTGCCAAGCTCCTGACTGGAAAGACATTTGCATGTTAGCAGACAGTGTTGGAACAAGGGACCCCCAGTCCTTGCTTCCCTAATACACAGATGTGGTCAGACCAGTTTAGTCACACGACTAACTGACTGTTGGAGTTTTTTGGATTTAAACTTGCTGAGAGAAAGAACTCAGAAAGCTCTTTGCTCCTGGACTGAGAACATTTCTTTCCTGTCTGCTCCCATCTCTTTCTCACGGAACTGAAGACCCATTGAAGACACATAAGCTCCAAGAGAGAAAAGGCTCCAACAGTGAACAAGGTTTAAGAAGAATACTGGGCCCCAACGAAAAGCAAGATTACCTACAATCACAGTGAGCCCGAAGCACAGTAAAAACCTCTCTTCAGAGACTGCCTCAAACTTTTTAACTTTATTTTTCTTCTGCTCTTTCTGTCTCTATTTGCATGTGCATATCGCATACGCTTGCTAGCATGGGGTGCAGTGTGTATCCATAGGCGTTAACCGAATTAGGGTTTAAATTTAAGTTTTAATACATTTCACTTTTCTTCCTTAAACCTAAGAAAACCTGGTGTGCTCATTTCTTTTCCTGATAATTGGAAAGTGGTGAACAAGGATTCACCAAGGGGGAGCTCAAAACACAGTGTGTTTAAAAATTAAACCCTGTTACAATAAGAGCAGGTGAAGACAGTAAAAGACCCCGAGACACCTTTCTCACCTGGTCATAACAGTGACAAAAAAGTCCATGAGCTACTCGCAACACAGTGTATTTATACAGCTCCTTTAATGTAGAAAAGGTCCCAAGGCGCTTCACAGGAGAGTTATCGAACAAAATTTGACACTGAGCCACATAAGGCGATATTAAGGCAAATGATTAAAAGCTTGGTCAAAGACATAGGTTTTAGGGAGCATCTTAAAGGAGGAGAGAGAGGTAGACAGACGGAGAGGTTTAGGCAGGGAATTCCTAGCTTGTGGGTCTTGGCAGCTGAAGGCATGATAGCCAATGATGCAGTTATTAAAATTGGCAATACTCAAGAGGCCAGAATAGGGGAGCCATTCGGATCTCAAAATTGGACAAATGATTTTTTTAGTTCATATTATTTTCTGATCTGCACCCTCAGTAACTCCACAAAGCCTGTGTCACTGAATGTATCTCCAGTGATCTTATTCCAGCACTCTCACACTGGCAGGCCTAGGAGCACCTGATCTGTGCTATTTTAGCAGGTCACGGTAGGGGCTCAGCAAGAGCAAGGCACGCGCAGCAGAAACGGAAAGTTTCACATCTTTCAAAAAAATATTCTGCTTATCTACTCTTACTACCAAAGTGAATAACCTCATATTATACTTTTCAGGACTTGACAGGGTAGATGCAGGAAGGATGTTCCCGATGGTGGGGGAGTCCAGAACCAAGGGTTATAGTCTAAGGATACGGGGTAAACCTTTCAGGACTGAGATGAGGAGCAATTTCTTCACCCAGAGAGTGGTGAGCCTGTGGAATTCGCTACCACAGAAAGCAGTTGAGGCCAAAACATTGTATGTTTTCAAGAAGGAGTTAGATATAGATTATAAAAAGCTGAGGCCCCAGCACTGCTCCTTGCGGCACTCCACTAGTTACAGACTGCCAACTTGAAAATATCCCGTTTATCCCTACTCTCTGCTCCCTGTCCATTAACCAATCCTCCATCCAGGCTAATATATTAGCCCCGACACCATGAGCTAAAGGCCTGCTCGAGTCTGCAAAAAAAAGCCCGGCCCGAGTCCTTCCAGTTTCTCCTGCGCCTGACCCAACCATCAGTTAACCTACCTTCCGTTTTTCACTTTGTTGCTGATCTGCACCAGCTTAAAATAACTGCAACAAAACCACCTTTCTAGTCAAAAAAATTACATTAACAGTGGAGCCACTTACCTGTGATAGAGCGTGTCCGACCTGGCCCGACCCGAGCCTGAATGCCGGACCCGGAAGTGCAACCCGATTCGACCCGAACCCGACACATGTTGTTGGGTCCCGTCGGGGTTGGGTCGGGTAGCAGGCCTTTACCATAAGCCATTATCTTGTATGTTAACCTTTTGTGTGGCACCTTATCGAATGCCTTTTGGAAATCCAGGTTTACTGTATCTACTGGTTGACCTTCATCTACCCTAATAGTTACATCCTCAAAAAACTCTAATAAATTTGTCAAACACGATTTCCCTTTTTTAAAACCATATTGACTCAGTCTGATCATACTCTGATTTTCTAATTGCATGGATAAAACTTCCTTAATAACAAGTTCCAGTATTTTCTTGGCAACTGATGTCAGGCTAACAGTCCTGAAGTTCCCTATTTTCACTCTCCCTTTTCTCTTGAATAGCGGTGTTACATTTGCTAACTTCCAATCTGCCGGGACCATTCTTGAATCTAGGGAATATAGGGAATTTTGGAAAATGAGAACCCAGTGCCTCCACTACCTTTGTAGCTGCTTCTTTTGGAATCCTAAGATGTAAAATGGTAGAATTGTAGAAATTTACAGCACTGAAGGAGGTCATTCGGCCCATTGTGTTCATGGTGGCCAACAGGTAGCTATTCAGCCTAATCCCACTTTCCAGCTCCTGGTCCGCAGTCTTGTAGGTTACAGCACTTCAAGTGCATATCCAAGTACTTTTTTAAACATTACAAGGGTTTTTGCCTTTACCACCCTTTCAGGCACTGAGTTCCAGATCCCCACCACCTTCTGGGTGAAAAAATTCCCCTCAAATTCCCCCTCAACCTCCTACCTCTTACTCTAAATCTATGCCCCCTGGTTATGGACCCCTCAACCCGAGGGAATTAGTGCCTTCCTATCCATTCTATCTAGACCCCTCATAATGTTATACACATCAGTTAGGTCTCCCCTCAGCCTCCTGTTCCAAATCTCTCCAACAGGACATCTTGTCACAACTTCACCAAAGCCATATGGGCATAGAGCGAACGAGACAACTGGCACAAGACACTGTTTATTGGCCAGGGATCAATAATGACATTGAAAGCTTAGTGAGGATGTGCAAGGCATGCCCGAGCCACCAGCCACAATAACGTAAAGAAGCTGTACACCTTCACGAGATTCCGTCAGTCCCTTGGTCCAAAATTGCCATTGATCTATTTTCCGTGAATGGAGACGACTTTATCTTAGTCAACGATTATTTCTCCAAATTTCCAATTGTCAGAAGGGTAAAAGACACTTCAAGCCCGGTTGTCGCAGACATATTGAGTGCCATATTCAGTCAGTTCGATGCACCAAAAGGAGGCGGTGGCGTAGTGGTATTGTCACTCGACTAGTAACCCAGAGACCCAGGGTATTTCTCTGGGGACATGGGTTCAAATCCCATCACAGCAGAAGGTGAAATTTGAATTCAATTAATAAATCTGGAATTAAAAAGCTGGTCTAATGATGGCCATGAAACCATTGTCGATTGTTGTAAAAACCCATCTGGTTCACTAATGTCCTTTAGGGAAGGAAATCTGCTGTCCTTACCTGGTCTGGCCTACATGTGACTCCAGACCCACAGCAATGTGGTTCACTCTTACAAGCCCTCTGAAAAGGCCTAACAAGCCACTCAGTTGTATCTAACCGTACAAAGTCAATAAAAAAGTTTGAAACTGGACAGACCACCCGGCATGGGACTAGAAACCGGAAACGAACACGACAAACTCAGCTCTGTCGACCCTGCCAAGTCCTCCTTATAACATCTGGGGGCTTGTGCCAAAGTTGGGAGAGCTGTCCCACAGACTCGTCAAGCAACAGTCTGACATAGTCATACTCACGGAATCATATCTTACAGACAATGTCCCAGACACTGCAATCACCATCCCCGGGTATCTCCTGTCCCACCGGCAGGACAGACCCAGCAGAGGTGGTGGCACAGTGGTATACAGTCAAGAAGGAGTTGCCCTGGGAGTCCTCAACATCGACTCCGGACCTAATGATGTCTCATGGCATCAGATCCAACATGGGCAAGGAAACCTCCTGTTGATTACCACCTGCAGCCCTCCCTCAGCTGATGAGTCAGTACTTCTCCATGTTGAACACCAATTGGAGGAAGCACAGAGTGGCAAGGGCACAAAATGTACTCTGGGTGGGGGACTTCAATGTCCATCACCAAGAGTGGCTCGGTAACACCACTACTGACCGAGCTGGCTGAGTCCTAAAGGACATAGCTGCTAGACTGGGTATGCAGCAAGTGGTGGGGGAACCAACACGAGGGAAAAACATACTTGACCTCGTCCTCACCAATCTGCCTGCCGCACAGTACTTGTGGAGACGAAGTCCCGCCTTCACATTGAGGATACCCTCCATCATGTTATGTGGCACTACCACTGTGCTAAATGGGATAGATTTTGAACAGATCTAGCAATGCAAAACTGGGCATCCATGAGGCGCTGTGGGCCATCAGCAGTAGAAGAATTGTACTCAACCACAAAGTGTAACCTCATGGTCAGGCATATCCCCCGCTCTACCATTACCATCAAGCCAGGAGACCAACCCTGGTTCAATGAAGAGTGCAGGAGGGCATGCCGGGAGCAGCACCAGGCATACCTAAAAATAAGGTGTCAACCTGGTGAAGCTACAACCCAGGACTGTCTGCGTGTCAAACTGCGTTAGCAGCATGCGATAGACAGAGCTAAGCGATCCCATAACCAACGGATCAGATCTAAGCTCTGCAGTCCTGCCATAACCAGCCATGAATGGTGGTGGATAATTAAACAACTAACTGGAGGAGGTGGCTCCACAAATATCCCCATCTTCAATGATGGGGGAGCCCAGCACATCAGTGCGAAAGATAAGGCTGAAGCATTTGCAACAATCTTCAGTATGAGAGACCGAGTTGATGATCCATCTCGGCCTCCTGCTGAAGTCTCCAGCGTCACAGGTGCCAGACTTCAGCCAATTCAATTCACTCTGCGTGATATCAAAAGAAACAACTGAAGGCATTGGATACAGCAAAAGCTATGGACCCTGACAATATTCTGGCAATAGTACTGAAGATCTGTGCTCCAGAACTTGCCGCGCCCCTAGCCAAACTGTTCCAGTACAGCCACAACACTGGCATCTACCCTGCAATGTGGAAAATTGCCCAGGTATGTCCTGTACACAAAAAACAGGACAAGTCCAACCCGGCCAATTACCGCCCCATCAGTCCACTCTCAATCATCGGTAAAGTGATGGAAGGTGTCATCAACAATGCCACCAAGTGGCACTTGCTTAGCAATAACCTGCTCAGTGACGCTCAGTTTGGGTTCCGCCTGGGCCACTCAGCTCCTGACCTCATTACAGCCTTGTTTCAAACATGGACAAAGGAGCTGAACTCAAGAGGTGATGTGAGAGTGACTGCCCTTGACATCAAGGCAACATTTGATCGAGTATGGCATCAGGGAGCCCTAGCAAAACTGAGGTCAATGGGAATCAGGGGGAAAACACTCTGCTGGTTGGAGTCATACCTAACACAAAGGAAGATGGTTGTGGTTGTTGGAGGTCAATCATCTGAGCTCCAGGACATCACTGCAGGAGTTACTCAGGGTAGTGTCCTAGGCTCAACCAGCTTCAGCTGCTTCATCAATGACCTTCCTTCAATCATGAGGTCAGAAGTGGGGATGTTCGCTGATGATTGCACAATGTTCAGCACCATTTGCGACTCCTCAGATACTGAAGCAGTCCGTGTCGAAATGTAGCAAGACCTGGACAATATCCAGGCTTGAGCTGATAAGTGGCAAGTAACATTCGTGCCACACAAGTGCCAGGCAATGACCATCTCCAGCAAGAGAGGATCTAACCATCTCCCCATGACATTCAATGGCATTACCAACGTTGAATCCCCCACTATCAACATCCTGGGGGGCTACCATTGACCAGAAGCTGAACTGGAGTAACCATATAAATACCGTGGCTACAAGAGCAGGTCAGAGGCTAGGAATCCTGAGGCGAGTAACTCACCTCCTGACTCCCCAAAGCCTGTCCACAATCTACAAGGCACAAGTCAGGAGTGTGTTGGAATACTCTCCACTTGCCTGGATGGGTGTAGCACCCACAATACTCAAGAAGCTCGACACCATCCAGGACAAAGCAGCCCGCTTGATTGGCACCCCATCCACAAACATTCACTCCCTCCACCATTGACGCACATTGCCAGCAGTGTGTACCATCCACAAAATGCACTGCAGCAACGCACCAAGGCTCCTTAGACAGCACCTTCCAAACCCCTGACCTCTACCAACCAGAAGGACAAGGGCAGCAAATGCATGGGAACATCACCACCTGCAAGTTCTCCTCCAAGTAACACACCATTTTGACTTGGAACTATATCGCCGTTCCTTCACTGTCACTGGGACAAAATCCTGGAACTCCCTTCCTAACAGCACTGTGGGTGTACCTACCTCACATGGACTGCAGTGGTTCAAGAAGGCAGCTCACCACCACCTTCTCAAGGGCAATTAGGGATGGGCAATAAATGCTGGCCTGGCCAGCGACGCCCACATCCCGTGAATGAATAAAAAAAAACTTGAAGAAATCATTTCTGACAATGGGCCACAGTATACAGGCGAACCTTTCAGGGATACGTGTGCCAAATTGGGCATAAACCATATGATGTCCTCACCATATTACCCTAGATCCCATGGTCTTTCTGAACAAATGGTTCACACAGGCAAATCACTTATCCTAAAGTGTAGGGCAACGAAACAAGCTTTTCGTGTTGCTATGTTGCACCTCAGAGCTACACCTATGGATATGGGCTTACCATCACCAGCAGAGATCATGTTTGGCAGACAAGGGCAAACCACTCTGCCAAGCCATCATCTGTCTTTCGGATTTTAGAAGAGTAAGAGGCGACTTGATTGAAACATATAAGTTTCTGAGGGGTCTTGACAGGGTGGATGTGGAAAGGATGTTTCCCCTTGTGGGAGAACCTGGAAGTAGGGGTCACTGTTTAAAAACAAGGGGTCGCTCATTTAAGACAGAGATGAGGAGAATTCTTTTCTCTCAGAGGGTTGTGAGTCTTTGGAATTCTTTTCCTCAAAAGGCAGTGGAAGCAGATTCTTTGAATATTTTTATGGCAGAGGTAGATAGATTCTTGATAAGCAAGTGGTGAAAGGTTATCGGGGATAGGCAGGAATGCGGAGTTGAGGGTACAATCAGATTAGCCATGATCTTATTGAATGGTGGAGCAGGCTCGAGGGGCTGAGTGGCCTCCTCCTGCTCCTAATTCGTATGTTTGTATTTTTTTTAAGTTTCTTTATATTCACGCTTGATTGGTTTAATGATGTTTTCTTAGCTGTGTGGCTGCATGAATGGAAACTCTTCCTCCCGATTGAGTGGTTTAATGGTTTTTTTAAACTTTGCCTGCATGAATGGAGACTCTGCAGTGTTTGGAGGCTTCCCACGCTTTTTGCTATTGGATGCTTCCTGTAATGGCGCCAACCTCGATCAGCCTGGGAGAGGAATCGGGTTTTCCCCGTTGTTTTTTTTTTACGGAGCCTTTGAAAAAAATTCTACTTTTTCAGCATTTCAAAGTTTTTTTTTTAAACTGGTTACCCTCAACCATCAGCACAATAACTCACCCAATCACAGGACTTTATTTGCAGCCTGTCATTCTGAGCTCTGTTTTGTATAGCTGGAGGTAAGTTCTTTCTTATTACTACATTTTGGGCCAGTATTTCGTTTGAACTTGCTCTCTTTTGGCTGTAGGAAGGGTAGTTTTCAAAGGTGTTTTATCTATGGTCTTCAATCTCAGATCTTGTGTTCTCACCAGAGCTTCCACCATGTAATGAGTTCTTTAGCTTGTCTGTTGCAACATAAATGAGATGCGTGGAGTCCCATTTGCTGAAGATATCAAACATGTTTATTAACAGCTAAACTAGTATGTACGCTACAGAGCAAACTATTTACAGAACCTTCCTCTAGGTGTTACATCCTGGTACTTAGCTCATTAGCATACTGAGATCTTAAAGAAACATCTCCTTTAAAGGCAATCATACACCCTATACCACAAAAAGCAAGGGATCTGGTACGGAGCCCTGCGAGACCACATTGGAAATATCATTCCACTCACAAAAACACTCATTAACCATTACCCTTTGCTTCCTGCCTCTGAAATAATTTTGGATCCAACTTGCCACTTTGCCTGGGATCCCAGGGGCTTTTACTTTCAGGACCAGTCAGACGACATCAAGTACACTACCCTCATCAACCTCCTTGTTACCTCCTCAAAGAAATCAACCATGTTAGTCAGACACGACCTTCCCTTAACAAATCCGTGCTGACTGTCTTTGATTAATCCATGTCTTTCTAAATGAAGATTTATCCTGTCCTTTAGCACTTTTTCCAATAATGTTCCCACCACCAAGGTTCGAGTGACTGGCCTGTAATTACTCAGTCTATCCCTTTCTCCCTTTTTAAACAATGGTACAATGTTATCTGCCCTCCAGTCCTCTGACACCACACCTGTAGCCAGAGAGGGTTGGAAACTGATGGTTGGAGCCTCCACTATTTCTTCTCTTGCTTTCCTTAACAGCCTGGGATACATTTCGTCCAGGCTTGGGGATTTATCCATTTTCAAAGATGTTAAACCTCTTAACACTTCCTGACACTATATTAACTTCATCTAATATTTCACACTCCTCCTCCCTGATTGCAATGTCTATATTGTCCCTCTCTTTTGTGAAGACAGACGCAAAATATTCATTAAGAACCATACCAATTGTCCTTTGCCTCCACAAACAGGTTACTCTTATGGTCCCTAATAGACTCTACGCTTTCTTTAGTTCATCCTCTTGCTGTTTATGTATTTATAAAAAATCTTTAGTTTTCTTTGATTTTACTTGACAATATTTTTTCATGGCCTCTCTTTTCTTTCTTAAGTTCCTTTTGAATTTTACCCCTACTCTTTTTTTTACTGCTCTAGGTTTTCTGCAGTATTGAGCCCTCGGTATCTGTCATAAGCTTCCCTTTTTTTCTTTAAGCCTCTTGACATCAAGGGGACTTTGGATTTGTTAGTCCCACTCTTTTTCTTTGAGAGAACATACTTGCTCTGAACCCTCACTATCTCTTCCTTGAATGCCTGCCACTGTTCTGGCACTGATATACGTACAAGTAACCTTTTCTAGTCCACTTTATCGAAATCACATCTCAGCTTCGTAAAATTAGCTTTTCCCAATTGAGAACTTTCATTTCTGTTCTATCTTTGTCCTTTTCCATAACTACCCTAAATCTAACTGAATTATGACTGAAAAGAACTACGAGGAATGCAAAGACAGGAATGCAATGCAAGTCTGTAAATGCACAAAGTGTCGTGAATAGGTTAGTGAGCTACAAGCACAAATAGCAGTCTGGAAATATGATGTCATGGCAATAACGGAAACATGGCTTAAAAATGGTGAGGACTGGGCACTTAATATACAAGGATATAAAGTGTTCAGCCAAGATAGAGAAGGAAAAAAGGGAGGTGGGGTGGCAATACTGATTCGGGAAGATATTGTAGTGTTGGCCAGAGGAGATATTCCTGAAGGGGCAAGGACAGAATCCATTTGGTTAGAGCTGAGAGGGGAAGTGAAGAGGCAAATTAGACTGACAAAGAGAGAATATGGGAATAGAATGGCAGTCAACATAAAAAGGAACCCAAAAATCTTCTACTGGCATGTAAATAGTAAGCAGAGAGTAAGAGGTGCAGCTGAATTTTATGGGTCCCCCGAAACGGGTTTGCAAGGTGGGGTGGCTCATAGAATTGCGACTGGGGGGGGGGGCAGAGAGCCCGTCGCCTCCCCGTCACAATGTAATTTTGTTGGGGGTGGGATAGGCTGTAGATGGCCTTCCCGGCCAGAGGCCAATTGAGGCCCTTAAGTGGCCTATTAATAGCCCAGTAAAACGAGGCAACCTCCTGTGGGTCTGTGGCGGGGGGGGGCCTACTCCGTGGGCCATCTATGGTCCACGGAGGGCCCCCGCTGGGAATCAATCCACCTTTGTGAACACCCCTCCCCCTCCGCTGTCCCTGGCAACATGCCTTACTTACCTTGGGTCCAGGCTCCAGCTCCAGGTGGTGCTGCTGATACTGCTGAGCTGCCGGCTCTGTGATTGGCTGGCACCTCTTGGAGGCAGGATCCCCACCTTTTTAGCCTGCTGCCTGGAGCCACACGATGGGCACATAAACCAGCCTGTGGATGGGGCCTGTTAGGGAGAAATAGGGTAATGTATGCTTAGAGGCATAGGGCAAGGCTAAACTACTTAATGACTACTTTGTATCGGTGTTTACTAAGGAAGCGAAATCTGACAACATATCGGTAGAAGCAGAGAGAATAGAGGCAATGGATAGCGTAAAAAGTGAGAGCGAGGAGGGACTGCTTAGGGTACATAAATCACTTGGTCCGAATGGCTTACATCCCAGGTCGCTAAAGGATATTTGAAGTGAATATAACGGAAGGGCTTGCCATAATCTCCCAATCTTCCCTAGATACAATGGAGGTGCCAGAGGATTGGCAAATGTGACACCCTTTTTCAAGAAAAGGTGTAAGGACAGTCCAAGGAGCTACAGGCCAGTTGGTTTAACATTAGTGGTGGGTAATGTTTCCAAAACAATAATCAGGGAAAGAAATCAACAGACACTTGGAAAGGTTTGAGTTAATTAAGGAGAGCCAGCACAGATTTGTAAAAGGCAGATGGGTTTGACTAATCTCATTGAATGTTTTGATGAAGTGACACAGAATGTTAACGAAGAGAATGCAATGGCTCTTGTTTATATGGATTCTAAGCAAGTGTTTGATAAGGTACCACATAAAAGGCTGGTTAACATAATTGAGGCTTGTGGAATAGGAGGGTCAGTGTTTAATTGGATAAAAAAAATTGGCTAAAGGGCAGAAAACAGCAAGTCATGGTAAATGGTTGTTTTTCAGACTGGAGGATAGTAGACAGCGGTTTTCCCCAGGGTCAGTGCTGGAACCATTACTTTTTTTGCTATATATAAATGACTTGCACCTTGGAATACAGAGTAGAATCTCAAAATTTGACGATGATACTAAACTGGGAGGAGTGGTAGTGAAGATGATACAAGCCGCTTGCAATAGATAGGTTAGCAGAATGGGCAGAGAGGTGGCAGATGGAATTTAATACAGACAAATGTGAGGAGATGCATATTGGCAGAAGGAATAGGCTGGAGCAATATAGTCTTAATGACACAGTTCTAAAGAGTGTGCAGGAACAGAGGGACCTGGGGGTGCATGTGCATCAATCCTTGAAGGTGGCAGGACATATTGAGAGAGTAGTTAGTAAAGCATATTGGATCTTGGGCTTCATAAATAGAGGTATTGAATACAAAAGCAGGGACGTTATGCTGAACTTTTGTAAAGCTCTGGTTAGGCCCCAACTAGAGTATTGTGTCCAGTTCTGGTCACCACACTTCAGGAAATTTGTGAGGATCCTTGAGAGGGTGCAGAGGAAATTTACCAGATGATTCCAGGGATGAGGGATTTTAGTTCCAAGGTTAGGTTGGAGAAGCTGGGGTTATTCTCCCTGGAGCAAAGGAGATTGAGGGGAGATTTGATAGAGGTGTACAAGATTATGACAGGTTTAGCTAAGTTAGACCAGGAAAAGCTGTTCCCATTAACTGACGGCACAAGGACCAGGGGACACAAATAGAAGGTTTTTGGCAAGAGATGCAGGGGGAATGTGAAGAAGAACTTTTTTTATGCAGCGGGTGGTAATGACCTGGAACTCACTGCTCACCCGGGTGGTGGAAGTGGAGACGATCAATGATTTCAAAAGGAAATTGGGAAGGCACTTGGAAGGAAATAAACTTGCAGGGCTATGGGGATCGAGCGGGGAATGGGACTGACTGGATTGCTCTGCAGAGAGCGTGCATGGATTTGATGGGCCGAATGGCCTTCTTCTGTGCTGCTATGACTCTATAATCACTTCCACCAAAGCGCTCCCCAACTGATAACCTTTCCACCTGCCCAGCTTCATTTCCTAAACCTAAGTCCAGAATCTCCCCTTTTCTTTGGGCTTGCTACGTCCTGGCTAAAAAAGTTCTTCTGAATGCATTTTAAGAATTCTGCTCTCTTTGTGCTTTTCACACTAATTCTATCCCAGTTAATATTAAGGTAGTTGAAATCCCCCTCTATTACTGCCCTATTGTCTTTTGCACATCTCAGAAATTTGCCTACATGTTTGCTTTTCTACCTCCCTCTGACAGTGTGGTTGTCTATTGTATGCTCCCAGTAGTGTGATTGCCCTATTTTTGTTCTTCAGTTCAACCCATAGGGCCTCATTTGATGATCCTTCTATCATATCATCTCTCCTCACAGCTAGAATCGTTTCTTTAATCAATATTGCGACCCCACAGCCCCCGCCCCATCTCCTTTATCTTGTCTGAAAACCCTGTAACCAGGAATGTTGAGCTGCCATTCCTGCCCTTCTTTCAGCCATGTCTCAGTAATAGCTATATCATACTGTGTCAATCTATCCTCTAAGCTCATCTATCTTATTCCCTAGAGTTTTTGCATTGAAGTATCTATCATTTAGCACTATCAAACTTCCTTGTTGTCTATTTTCTAGCTTTTGTTTCCTTTGCCTTCCAAACACGCTTACTAATTTTCTGCCTTCCATTTATAACTTTTCTTCTCTCTCTTCTGAATCTACTCTCAGGTTCCCATTCCCCTGCCCAGCTGGTTTAAACCCTTCCCAACTGTGCTAGCAAAACCTTTGCGAGATATTGGTCCTGGTCCTGCTGAGGTGCCCCTCCCAGAGACCATCCCAGTGCCTCAGGAATCTAGAGCTCTCCCTCCTGCACCATCTCTTCAGTCACTTAATCATCAGCTCAATCTTCCTATTTCTGTATTCACCAGCATGAAACACTGAGGGTAATCCAGAGATTACAACTTTTGAGGCCTGCTTTTCAATCTTTTCTCTAGCTCCCTAAACTCTTCCTACAGGACTTTATCCCTCTTTCTGCCTTTGTCATTGGTGATGATATTCACCATGACCTTTGGCTGTCACTCTCCCCCCTCAGAATATCCTGCAGAGACTCAGTGACTTCCTTGATCCTGGCACCAGGGAGGCAACATACCATCTTGGAGTCATGTCTGCAGCTGCAGAAGTGTCTGTTGCCCTCACTGTTGAATCCCCTACCAATATTGCTTTTCCACTCTTCTTCCTCCCCACCTGTGCAGTTGAGGCACCCAAGGTATTGTGGACTTGGTCCTGCTGCACCCCCCAGAGGAACCATAACTCTCACCAGTATTCAAAACTGAATACCAGTTGGAGAGTGAGATGCACTGATGGGATTCCTGCTTGCCTGCTTGGTCCTTTAAGCTGAGGGTTGACCACATCCAGAAACATGCTATCCACAAAGTTTTCAGCCCCATGATGTTCAGGGGGTGATTCCAGCCACTGCTCAAGCTCCAAAACATAGAGCTTGAGCTGTTCTAGCTGACGACACCTGCTGAATGAGAAGCATCCAGGATTTCCCACATGGCATAGGATGAACATTCCATGGGGCTGAGGTTCCCTGCCATGCTTTTACTTTCTAGACTATTATCCGGAAACACTTACCATCTACTTGTCTGTTGGCTCTTCACTGGTTGGAACATCACCATAGCTGTTTCGCAGATGCTGCTTTTATTGTTGGAGATTTCACTGGAGGCTCTCTTCCCCCACTTTAACTCCTCAGCCTCTGCACTTATTCTCCATCCATGTCCACAACCACTGCTGCTACTGGTGAGTACCTCATATAAATGAGCACCTCCCTGCTCACCTAATTTGTGCCTCTGGACTTCAGCTCTCAGGTCTCGTTGTCTCCCGCTCCCTTACTTGGACCGCTCCGTGTTTTGTAAAAGACCAGAACAGCACCTCCTCCCTCACTGCACCAAATTCTCCCAGTTAAGTATTCTGTCAAAGCTGTACCGCATCGAGCTGGACTCCATGCTACTTAATTCATGTGTAAGCAAAAGCCATCAAAAGGCCTTGGTCCTGGGGATTTGTCGGCTCTTAGTCTCTTAAGTTTCTTCAATACTTTTTTTCTGCTGATATGAATTACCTTAAGTTCCTCGCTCTTATTTGCCCCTTGGTTACCCTCTATTGCTGATATGTAATTTGTGTCTTCTACTGTGAAGACAGACAGAAAATATCTGTTCTATGTCTCTGCCATTTTCTCATTCTTCATGATAATTTCTCCTGTCTCTGCCTCTAAGGGACCAAAGTTTACTTCAGCTACTCTCTTTTTTATATACTTGTAAAAGCTCTTACAATCTGGTTTTATATTCCAGAAACTAGTTCCTGAACTAGTCATCCAGAGAATATGAATTTTGATGGGAAACAGGGTACTAGAGGGACAGGCTCAATGAGAGGGTCATTTACCAGATGGACAAACTTTATTAGGAAGGTTAGGGTACTAGAACAATGGGCTTGGATTTGAGACAGGGTACTAGAGTATTATGGTAGTTAGGGGAGTAGAGGAACAGGTTTGGATGGGAGACAGGTTAATGGAGGATGGAGCTATTACCAAAGTTAGGATACTAGAGGAATGGGCTTAGACAGGAGAGCTAGGGTATGAGAGGAACTGGTTTTGATTGGAGAGTTAGGGTACTTAAAGGATAGGCATCCATGGGAGGGTGGGAGTACTCGATGAGCAAAAACAAATGGAAAAATTAATGTACCAGAGAAAAGGGCTTTTGTGATTGGAATATGTAAACTCTGGCTAAGTAAGATGCTGCAGATCCCAGTCAACCTTGAGATTTTGAAATTCATTAACTGCAGGGATCTGGTGAGGCAGCTTTAATTAAATCGCAGCAATGGCTGACTAGTGACGCAATCACTTTGAATACATACAGTTTTTTTTGTACCATACAAATGACCACATTGTAGATTTCCTTGTGACCGATTCTTTTGTGCCTCAGTGACAGCCCTGGCAATTTTACCTTTGTACAGTGTAGCAATTTAATCAGACATGACGTGATGTTAGCAAGTCTCCAGCAGCCTGAACCCTCAGCTGCACAAATTGCACTGACATCTGCAGAAAAGGGCTGGTGCAACTGGCTTATGTATCACTTTCCCTGCTTGTGGCTTCACTCCTTGCAACAGCAGGTTAAAACAAAGCCTTTCTTCTCACTTGGTGTTCATTAACTTGGCACAGAAGATCGGGTATCCCCTTGTTTCTGTCAGACTCTTCTGATCTCCCCGGAGTTACAGTACAACTCATGAAATTTCAATGGATTATTAGAGAGTGCAAGGCATCACAGATGCACCAAATCCTGTCCTCACACAATGTCCACAGCTGCTCCTGGATAGTCACGAGGAACCCAAATCCTGGATGATTTCCCCCCCATTACCCAAGGTTCTGGTACAGTTAATTCCAGTTGCAGCATCGCGACTTTTCCAGTAGCTGAGATCAGCTAAATCAGCACAGAGTAGGGTTCAAGTAGACACAGCAAACCCCAACAGAGACACTCACTCACCCAGCAGATCCCAACAGAGAACCTCACTCACCCAGCAAACCCCAACAGAGAAACTCACTCACCCAGCCGACCCCAACAGAGACACTCACACAGCCAGCAGACCCCAACAGAGACACTCACTCACCCAGCAAACCCACCCCAACTGAGACCCTCACTCACCCAGCAAACCCCAACAGAGACACTCATTCACCCAGCAAACCCCAACAGAGACACTCATTCACCCAGCAAACCCCAACAGAGACATTTACTCACCCAACAAACCCACCCCAACAGAGACCCTCACTCACTCAGCAAACCCACCCCAACAGAGAAACTCACTCACCCAGCAAACACCAACAGAGACATTTACTCACCCAACAAACCCACCCCAACAGAGACCCTCACTCACTCAGCAAACCCACCCCAACAGAGTCACTCACTCACCCAGCAAACCCCAACAGAGACACTCACTCTCCCAGCAAACCCCAACAGAGACACTCACTCACCCAGCAAACCCCAACAGAGTCACTCACTCACCCAGCAAACCCCAACAGAGACCCTCACTCACGCAGAAAACTGCAACAGAGACCCTCACTCATCCAGCAAACCCACCCCAACAGAGACACTCACAGCCAGCAAACCCACCCCAACAGAGTCACTCACTCACCCAGCAAACCCCAACAGAGAAACTCACTCACCCAGCAAACTCCAACAGAGACCCTCACTCACCCAGCAGACCCCAACAGAGACACTCACACAGCCAGCAGACCCCAACAGAGACACTCACACAGCCAGCAGACCCCAACAGAGACACTCAGTCACCCAGCAGACCCCAACAGAGACATTTACTCACCCAGCAGACCCCAACAGAGACCCTCACTCACCCAGCAAACCCACCCCAACAGAGACCCTCACTCACCCAGCAAACCCCAACAGAGACCCTCACTCACCCAGCAAACCCCAACAGAGACACTCATTCACTCAGCAAACCCTAACAGAGACACTCAGTCACCCAGCAAACCCCAACAGAGACATTTACTCACCCAGCAAACCCACCCCAACAGAGAAACTCACTCACCCAGCAAACACCAACAGAGACATTTACTCACCCAACAAACCCACCCCAACAGAGACACTCACTCACTCAGCAAACCTACCCCAACAGAGTCACTCACTCACCCAGCAAACCCCAACAGAGACCCTCACTCACCCAGCAAACCCACCCGAACAGAGTCACTCAGTCACCCAGCAAACCCCAACAGAGACCCTCACTCACCCAGCAAACCCCAACAGAATCACTCACTCACCCAGCAAACCCCAACAGAGTCACTCACTCACCCAGCAAACCCCAACAGAGACCCTCACTCACGCAGAAAACTGCAACAGAGACCCTCACTCATCCAGCAAACCCACCCCAACAGAGACACTCACTCACCCAGCAAACCCCAACAGAGACCCTCACTCACCCAGCAAACCCACCCCAACAGAGAAACTCACTCACCCAGCAAACCCTAACAGAGACCCTCACTCACCCAGCAAACCACAACAGAGACCCTCATTCATCCGAGCAAACCCTCCCCAACAGAGAAACTCACTCACCCAGCAAACCCCAACAGAGACCCTCACTCACCCAGCAAACCCCAACAGAGACACTCACTCAAACAGCAAACCCCAACAGAATCCCAGCAAACTGCAACAGAGACACTCTCTCATCCAGCAAACCCCAACAGCAACCTTCACTCACCCAGCAAACCCACCCCAACAGAGACACTCACTCACCCAGCAAACCCACCCCAACAGAGTCACTCACTCACCCAGCAAACCCCAACAGAGACCCTCACTCACCCAGCAAACCCCAACAGAGACACTCACTCACCCAGCAAACCCATCCCAACAGAGACCCTCACTCACCCAGCAAACCCCAACAGAGACACTCACTCACCCAACAAACCCATCCCAACAGAGACCCTCACTCACCCAGCAAACCCCAACAGAGACACTCACTCACCCAGCAAACCCACCCCAACAGAGTCACTCACTCACCCAGCAAACCCCAACAGAGACACTCACTCACCCAGCAAACCCATCCCAACAGAGACCCTCACTCACCCAGCAAACCCCAACAGAGACACTCACTCACCCAGCAAACCCACCCCAACAGAGACACTTACTCACCCAGGATGAGGAATGTACAGAGTTATTGACAAAAAGTGGGAATGTGGGATGAAGCATGACTGCTCTTTCATCCGTGCGTCGGGCCGAAATGTCACCTTCCGGGCTGTGACCTTCTATGATTCTCCAAACAAAGACACTCGATTGGCCTGATGAGTTATTAAGCCCTTTCTGTGAATAAGACTCTGTTTCCTTCCTGCTGCCAGTATTCTACCCATAGGTGCTGTAACCGTGAGATGGTGCATCAGCTTAACATTTTCCTGCCACACTACTAGTACTGGAAAACAGATCTAATAATACCAGTGAAATCAGCAGCACCTGTCCTGTGCAAACTTTTATGCATCATCCCAAACATTCCCATCGTCTACTCATTACTTCCCAAACAATCCCACTCTCTACCAGTCGCTTCCCAAACATTCCCATCATCTACTCATCACAACCTAAACAATCCCACTCTCTACCCATCGCATCCCAAACATTCCCACTCTCTACCCATCGCATCCCAAACATTCCCATCGTCTACTCATTACTTCCCAAACAATCCCACTCTCTACCCATCGCATCCCAAACATTCCCATCCTCTACCCATCACAACCTAAACATTCCCACTCTCTACCCATCGCATCCCAAACATTCCCATCCTCTACCCATCACAACCTAAACAATCCCACTCTCTACCCATCGCATCCCAAACATTCCCATCCTCTACCCATCACAACCTAAACATTCCCACTCTCTACCAATCGCTTCCCAAACATTCCCATCATCTACTCATCACAACCTAAACATTCCCACACTCTACCAATCGCTTCCCAAACATTCCCATCATCTACTCATCACAACCTAAACATTCCCACACTCTACCAATCGCTTCCCAAACATTCCCATCATCTACTCATCACAACCTAAACATTCCCACACTCTACCAATCGCTTCCCAAACATTCCCATCATCTACTCATCACAACCTAAACATTCCCACACTCTACCAATCGCTTCCCAAACATTCCCATCATCTACCCATCACAACCTAAATATTCCCACACTCTACCCATCGCTTTCCAAACATTCCCATCATCTAATAATCGCATCCCAAACATTCCCACTCTCTACCCATCGCATCCCAAACATTCCCATCCTCTAAAAATAAAAACAGAAAGTGCTGGAAATACTCAGCAGTTTGGCCGTATCTGTGGAGAGAGAAACCCGAGTTGACATTTCAGGTCTATGAAAGGTCACAGTCCTGAATTGCTAACTCTGTTTTCTCTCTCCACAGATGCTGCCAGACCTGCTGAGTATTTCCAGCACTTTCTGTTTTTAAAACAAGTTTAAGACTGGCATACGGTCAAGGTTGATAGGTAAATTGGCCATTATAAATTGCCCCTAGTATAGGTAGGTGGTAGGGGAATATAGGGACAGGTGGGGATGTGGTAGGAATATGGAATTAGTGTAGGATTAGTATAAATGGGTGGTTGATGGTCGGCACAGACTCGGTGGGCCGAAGGGCCTGTTTCAGTGCTGTATCTCTAAAATAAAAAGAAAAAAGCCCATCAAAATGACAGTCATGGTCTGAAATTGTTGAACTGAATATTGAGTCTGGAAGGCTGTAGAGTGTCTAATTGGAAGATAAGGTGCTGTTCCTTGAGCTTCATTGGAACACTGCAGCAGACCATAGACTGAAATGTGGGCATGGGAGCAGGTTGTTGAATTAAAATGGCAAGCAACTGGAAGCTCAGGGTCATGCTTGTGGACTGGACCACAAAGCGGTCACCCAGTCTGCGTTTGGTCTCCCCAATGTAGAGGAGACCACATTGTGAGCAGCGAATACAGTATACTAAATTGAAAGAAGTACAAGTAAATCGCTGCTTCACCTGAAAGGAGTGTTTGGGGCCTGGGATAGTGAGGAGAGAGGAGGTAAATGGGCAGGTATTACACCTCCTGCGATTGCAAGGGAAGGTGCCCTGGGAAGCGGGCGAGGTGTCAAGGTGATGGGGGAGTAGACCAGGGTGTCACAGAGGGAACAGTCCCTTCGGAATGCTGACGGGAGGAGAGGGGAAGTTGTGTTTGGTGGTGGCATCACGCTGGAGGTGGCAGAAAATGGCAGAGGATGATCCTTTGGATGTGGAGGCTGATGGGGTGGAAAGTGAGGACAAGGGGAACCCTGTCGCAGTTCTGGGAGGGAGGGGAAGGGGTGATGATAAAAGTGCGGGAAATGTGCCGGACACGGTTGAGAGCCCTGTCAACCACAGTGGGGGGGAATCCTCGGTTGAGGAAAAGGGAAGACATGTCAGAAGCGTGTTTTGGAAGGTTGTATCATAAGAACAGATATGACAGACGGAGAAACTGGGAGAATGGAATGGAGTCCTTACAGGAGGCAGGGTGTGAGGAAGTGTAGTCCAGGTATCTGTGGAGTTGGTGGGCTTATAATCAATATTAGTGGACAGCCTATCCCCAGAGATGGAGACAGAGAAGTCGAGGAAGGGAAGGGAAGTGTCGGAGATGGACCATCTGAAGTTGAGAAGGGTGGAAATTGGAAGCAAAGTTGATGGAGTTTTCCAGTTCGGGAGGAGAGCAGCAAATGACACTGATACAGTCATCAACGTACCAGAAAAGGAGTTGGGGGAGTTGGCCTGAATAGGACTGGAACAAGGAATGTTCAACATTTTCCACAAAAAGACAGGCAGAACTAGGACCCATGCGGTTATTCATAACAACCCCTTTTATTTGGAGGAAGTGAGTGGAGTTGAAGGAAAAGATGTTCAATGAGAGAACAAGTTCAGCCAGGCGGAGAAGATAATGGTGGATGGGGATTGGTTGGGCCTCTGTTCAAGGAAGAAACATCCTCTACACATCACATCATCCCAAACATTCCCACCCTCTACCCATCACATTCCTAATATTCCCACCTTCTACACATCACATCATCCCAAACATTCCCATTCCGGTTTATATTTCTTCCCTTCTTGACTGAAAATGAGCGAAAGGGAATCTGAGATGGAAACGGCTTGGAGTGTAGCTGTCAGACTGGAGGCTCTCTGCTCAAGTACTGCTGAAGGACATCTGGTTGAAGTTAACAC